>NC_092695.1:27448241-27525373 GCF_964275005.1 Diadema setosum
CCTAAACAAAGTAGACTTTTATATGATTGCAAACTTACCAGTAGAAATAGAATATAACAGACAATCTACAGTACACCTGGCCTTTTATCTTTGAATCTGATATCACAATAGACAAGTAGGCCATGACAAACTACAAGGAGTAGACTTCTAGCATGAATCGTGACATAATACACAATTGTGAAGTACAAATTACTGATAACATTTGGAAGTGGAGGAGTTTCATAACACTTTTTTTACTTTGACAGTTCTCTTCCTACACTTGTAGCCAGACATGTCTCAGTTTCTGCGGAATGAACAAATATATACATGTATTATTGTATCCTCAACGATATAAATTGATAATGTTGATGTTTCGCAGTTTCGGTCAACATGTGTTATGAATCTCCGTCATGCACCTGTCTGTTGTTACTAGTGTTAGTGTTAGTTGTAACCTGTTAGTCATCCAACAATGTTAATGGTAAATAGACCTTATGCATATGACGTCACACGGTCTTACTAACTGAAGGGCGCCCTCCCTCAGAGGGCAAGCGATGCGTTGCTAGAGCGTGCTTTTACACGCGAGGCAATGGGCATTTACACACAACATCGCTGTTTCTTTTACTGTCTTTTCTATTGCATGTAATCTAAAGCCCTAGATTGGGAAATTCAAGCTTGTATAGCAAAATCGACATTTGATGTATGCATTGCACTCACCAGGTTAATGATATATCCAACATTTTGGCACAATTTTCATGAAAAAAGATGCAACTACCAGCGGTCGTAACAGCTCAGCAACCTACGAATCCGTTAGCCAATCACATGTGAGGTAGATTTCTACGTGTTTTTTACTAAAACACGTACCTCGCATGTGATTGGCTAATGAAATTCAAAATGGCGACATACATTCAGCGAACGGCGATGTTGTGCTATGGATACAAATTTCTGCAATATAACCTTGGAATTCTGTAGTTACTGTGAGTATTTCGAATGCACAATGTGACAAAATTACCCAAATATTGCTGCATAATGTGTCATGTCATGTCAAACTTGTTTGATGGTGAAAAAAAACCTGCCACTAGCCTGGGGACTGGCAGCGAGTGAGGCGATCGCCGCTAGCGCGCATAGGAAAAGCACATAGGGCCTAACTAGCTGCACGCCTCTGCGATGTCAAGGACTTCGCTTGCCCTCTAAGATGGCGTCGCGAGAGGTTGTCAAGCGAGTGATGACGTCAATGCATAAGGTCTATTCAGTGGGTGGGATGGGCAGAATTAAGAAGTCACATAATCCCAAGTCAACAAATAACCAGAATATTAAACTCCACGTCCATGACTATGCATTGCCATTGCTAAGCAAGATTGGCAATACAAGTAGACCTGCACCAGTCTACACTATTCAATTCTAAGTTGCTGTAAGCCTAACAAGGGTTAGGCCTAGATCTTACAACCTCTTATCACACGTTGTATTCATCACTTTACAGAACGGTCTACCGGTACCGGTCCAGACGTCCAAAAGCAAAGCCAGGCTAGCCACAACAAGCGAGTCAGATCAGAGTGGCCAACGACATTTACAGTGTAGCTAGTAAATCACTCACCAAGTGTCATCATTGGCATCTTCTCCATGGATGTCTAAAACTTTGACGTTATCTAAAAGTCCTTTCACTGAATTTTTTGTCCTTGTTTCTGCATTTTTCACTGATTTAATGTCACCATTGGACTGGAGATTAACGTTGGTGTTGGCTTCTGAGAGAGGCAAAGTCCCATTATTGGTTGGAGTGGGGCTGCCGATAGCATCCGCTTTACTACGTAGAAGTTCATTCTGTTTCTCAAGCTTCCGGACCAAATCTTGCAATTTTCGCACTTCGTCCTCAGGATCAATGCTGTTATCCATCGCTTCTGTAATTTACAAATACAATAATTCCAATACGAGGAGGAGAAATCAGTCGAAATAGGTAGCGTATCTCATTGCCTTCTCCGTACAAGTCTGTCTACTTCGCCATGTTGATATCACGGTTAATCGTAGCGAGCATGCGCAGCAGCAGCTGTGTCAGTCTGACACACAGTTATTGCATGCCACGGGCCCATAGCCAGCGTACATTCTGGCTCCGATGACGGCACCATCAGCATCCGAACACACACTCACAGGAGTTGGGCTGTGGTTTCCTCTAGTCTATGTTGCAGACCCATTAATAGCGCAAATCCTGATGCAAAGAAAAAGAGAGGCCAAAACAAACAAACAAACAAACAAACAAACAAACAAGCAAACGCCAGGGCCAAGGATCTAAGAAGTAAGCATTTCCAGCATCCAACCACATGGAGAGTAGAGTGAATGCCATTGACCCAGCTCAGCTCATTACGTGGAATGATGAGCAGTTAAAAAAAAAAAAAGAAGGAGAAGATGATAGGGCCTACCATCTTCATTTCTTTTTTGTTTTTTTTTTTTGTTTTTTTTTATAAAAAGCACTTGATTAGTCCCCGCTGGATTGTTGGTTGACAAACGCTGAACACATTACATACAGCATTGCCAATAGCATTACTAACCCTTTCCCGTTGCATATAACTTAAAGTGTTGCTGCTGTATTTCAGTGTAAAGGGGGTTAAAGTGGGGGGGGGGGGGGGTCAGCCAATGCAAAATACAGAAAGATTGGTAAAACACTCGGACTTTTCATTCAAAAGTTATGAGTTGTAAAAGTTTTGTTTGCTCCAGCTCTTATCCGAGTAGTATTAGTAAAGTAATTATCATAATTACTATCCTTATCATGGTTACAGATCATTAATTCTTTGTCAGCATAAATTATTGTCATTTTTATCTTTGTTTACTATGATCAAAACCCTTAACAGTATTCATTTCTTTCATGATAAATCATCTCTTCTGCATCAATCCATCGAGGTTGACCAGCTAGGAAAGGTCAATAGGTTGACATGGCAGCGCCAGCTATTAATGATGGCGCTGTCTCCGAATTTCGTATAGGACGAATGGTTGCGCCGGAGAGTGCGATGTTTACGCAAAGTCATGCGAACATCAGCAAGGCTGGAAGCCTAAACTGATCGCGTGTCATTGAGTAGACAAAAATCCCTGATCAAAAATAGTTCGTGTTTAGCATAATTAATGCTTTCTTATTAAAGGTGGCTTATTATGACTAAATGAAAGCAAATCAAAATAATCGAAGTAAGGAATCATGAAATCACGTATCTTTCCAACATGCATGGATTTCATTCAATTTCTAAATCTTGTACAGGGCATTATGATGGAGCTTTCATCAACAGAAGAGGAAGAGTATTATAGCACAATAACATTACAGAAAATGCAAACCATAAAACAAAACCAATGGTATTTTCACATGTCATACTATATATAAAGTTTCAGTGTTTCAAGTTGAGGTGATTTGTATCCAGAGGAGTGTTTTGAAACAGCCAGCCGCATGAAATAAACTGTTTATGACTTTATTCTGTCTTTATCATTCATTACTCATTTCATTGTGTACCGGTCAAGACTACTTTCCGTCCCAAACTTACCGATTATCCTTTAACATTATGGGAGCAGATCAAACGCAGAGTAATGATTATTATACATTATTTAAGAATTTGCATCTGGGGGAAAATACTATTTAGGTTTTGAAGTTCCAAGACGATTTAAATGTGTTATTTTTATTGCATGTCAATTCCGTATGGCGAATCTTGATTCCACTGTTCAATATTAAAGGGGCATTCCGGACGATTTTCATAATTTCACATCATGTAGTACATAAATCGACAGCTTCATGCATAGATTTGTAGAATTTATTGTGGTTCTTGAGCAGAGAAACAGTACTTTCAAAAACCTTAAACAAATTACACTGAACAAAGATGATGACATAGGAGCCTCACATATCTCAGAAATGTAGCAGTGTCATTCCATTACAATAACGCATGCTTGCAAGCTCACCTGTGTGTAATCTATGCATGCCTTCTTCTTTTGTGCTGCTTCCTTGAGCCACATCTCATGCATTCTTATGGTGAGGCTGCCATGTCATCATCCTTGTTCATTGCAATTTGTTATAAACTTCGAAAACATTCTTATTTTTCATCCCAATCATTATAAATCCTGAAACTCTGTACCCAGTATAACTAATTTATATATGTTCAAATGTAAAAATTTGAAAATCATCAGGAGGTCTCCTTTAATTTGCTGAATGATCAGGAACTTTCACAACCACTGTCGCGTTGACGAGAGGGAGAAGTGATTCAGAAAGAGAGGAGGAGAGAGTAGAGGGGGAGGGGAGATAGCAACAAGCGAATAAGCAGAGGTGAAGAAGAAATAGGGAAAGACCGTCCTTTTGGGGTTAATTTTGGTCATCTTAAATTTAGTGTACAAGGAAAATTAAAAGGCTCTCAAAAGCTAACATAAAGCTCTCAATGACCAATGTTCTCATGCAGGAGAAGAAAAACAGCTTTCTAAATCACCTAAATCACCTATAGGCCTATAGTCCCCTCCTTAGCTGCTGATCTACCCAAAGTGCTTGTGGTAGTTTTGTCAGGTTATTTGGCAAGAATGCTCTTGCCTCCTTCGATAGAGCCCATGCTTTCTACAGGACTACACCACCAGACGAGAATAATTATTCACTTTCCGTCCAGCATCGCCGAACTCGTCGTGTCAGGAGTCGTATCACATCTAGTGCGCCATCTCTCTACGGAATCGGCGCATTGTTTTGGTGCTGGTCGCGCAAGAAGAGTTCGTGTCTCCGAAGCGAAGTGCAGGCGGGCTCAATCAAATTCAGGCTCTCAGCACTTGGATGACAAGCCGCAAACAGATGTGGGTCGACAAGGACAAAACTCTCTCTCACTCACTGGATAGAAAACGTCTCGGTCGTGAAACACCACCGTGTCTACGATTCCCTTTCTTGGTATAGGAGAGCCCTTGATAGTTCAGAGCATCCAGGGGAGTCTGACATCTTTTCTCTTCCAACCGAAGAACCTCTCTTCCTCACTTCTCAGGTAGGTGTGTGGGATGAGCTTTGATGGACCAGGGTAGGCAGGGAGGTGGAGGAGGGAGATCTCTCTCCCGTCTCTCCCTTGGGTAGAACGAATGTAGTATGGAGTTGTAACTACTGCTATTCGTAACCTAAGCAAAACCAAGGCTGTAACATTGCATACTGTCACTGTGCCATTCATCGAACATGACAAAGACAGCTAGTGTGAGCCTGTCGTATTATGGGGGACTATATGCAACTACAAGGCTGCGGGGAAAGAGGCTATCGTGTTCCCAGCTAATTTGGTAAAAGTGGGGCACGCCTTTAGTAACTAGGCCAGCTAGCCAGTTGACCTCCTCAACAGTGCACCACATTATGACGACTCGAGTCTGTCCTGACGCTGTGGGAAAAGGTGGAACATCGTCTTACATGCAATTGATATCTCTCCGGACTGCTCATACTGCTGTAGTATATATACTTTATTTTCAATTTCACCAGTAACAGCATCAACATTGTAGATGACTATATCGCAACGCAGACTATATTGTGGACGCATAGTATTACATCGCTGTAAAAATAATGCTTCTCCATTTAGGCAGTTAAAGGACGACTTAATTACCTACAGCGCGTCAACAAGTTCGGTTTCCTTTCTTTCTCACCTTTTTCATGTGCAGTATTTTGTGATACGTATATCACCGTCGTTATGCTCCCTATCATATAGCTAAAAAGTTAGTAGTAAATGCATCTCATTTCTAGTTTGCGTTATCGTACCGCCACCATTTGCAATAGACAAAAAGCATTCTGCAAATTCAGATTTATGCTGTGGTTTCAATATTCATTGCCATTGCTCAGTGACGTGGAAACCACGTCGATGCATTGCTGCTCTACACTCTTGACTTTTCCTTTAAGTGTAGTGTGGAAAAAATGTCAAAGTTGACGACTTCCAATAGGAGCTAATTCATTGATGTGATGATATACTAAATTTCCCTGCTGGTAAACTAGTACAAAATGTACCTTACAAACAGAATTATGTGAACGACGCCGGGGGTTCCAGTGTTTTGAACCAGCTAACGCCAAACAACAAGCTGGAAGTCGGAAGAAATCAAGTTCACGTGATAACGCATAGCAGCAGCTGCACGTTGACAGAAGGGGGGGGGGGGGGGAGAATGGTGATAAACGAATCCAGCAGTACAGCAGTGCAAGTTTTCCCCTCCTTCCCACGTACTACATGTATAGTTATACACGCCCTCCCTCCCTCTCTCTCTTTTTAATGTCTTTTTCGCTACCATCTGTCTATCTATCTATCTATCTATCTATCTATTTGTCTATCTATCTATCTGTTTGTCTGTCTGTCTATCCATCCATACTTAATCTCATTTTTTTTTCTTTTTCCTATACATTTTCTCCTTCCGCTCCCTCTCGCCTCCCCTCCTTGTGTCTCTTGAAGTCAAATGCAGCGTATAGTGTTCTTCATGCCTCTTATGGCTGCCCCTGGCAGATCCACGGGCTGTCAGAGAAACAGCATTTCAACAGTATCCAGTCGCCAACTCAAGCCTCAACAATTACATTTATGCCCTGAGGGGTGGGGGGGGGGGTGAAGACCACTCTGAAGGGAAATAAAATCCAAATATAACATGAGTGAATGCGGAAATATTATAGGAAATAGGACAATCCGTTCAAAAGTTAAGAATTTTTCAGTTTAAATCGGTATCGCCATCGCTGGAAAAGTGAGACTACAACAATTCGTGATGTCATAGTAGGACAACGCTGTAAAGAAAACAAAAGAAAATAAAAATACGTAGTTTATTTTCCTAGGATAATGAAAGAGCAATATAGGCTTACCTTTTTCAGAAAGCAGGAAAAATAACGTTATCCTCAAACAAGTCAAGGCAATGTGTGCTTTTCATTATTTTGTTTAAAAAAAATGAATTTTATGGTGTTTTTTTTTTCAATCTTTCAAACTTCTAGTTTTATTGGACGGGTTATAGTATTGTCGAGGTCATGAAAATAGGGTCTCTTTTTTGTGTTCTTTCTTGTTCTGATTATTGCAATGATTACTTTCATCATCTTTATCTACTGTGCAAAATGGTTTTGCTTTTTTTTTTTTTTAGAGAGAGAGAATGCAAGATCCAATCGAAGTCGTATTGCAACATCTATTTCCCTGAATAAACTCAGTGTTTGACCACACTTTGCTTAGTAAATTATATAAGGGAAACATTACGAATGCGTAGGTACATTGTTAGATAACTTCCCAGGGTAGTAATTACCATCCGCCATGAATTAATTCAACATGCCTCTGAGAAAAAAAAATAACAACAACAATAACAAAAACAAACAAAAACTTGTCGTTTTCATTGATTCCAATTAATATTGCCACGATCCGTTATAATGAAAGTCTTTGAACTGAATAAAAAACCAAACGAGGTTCAAAGATGATCAACGATTTTGCTGCCACCTGGAAACGACACCGTTGGTTTTCAATCAGTTCAAAGACTTTCATTATAATGGATCGTGGCAAAATTTTCTTAATCACTATCTTGATAACGTCTCATTCTTCAACCATATTCTGCGTTGACATGACTTATGATGGATTAGTTGAGAAGCCGCTTTGTCGTCACCTCTGTTTTGACCGAGAAAAGGCAAGTAAACATTCAAGGGCAATTCCCCTGCACGTTCATTTTGGTCCTAATACTAACAGACAAGGGTAAAATCAGCCGAACAATGATAGAGCTTTTAGCAAATACCGGACCTTATAAAGAGGAGAGTCATGTTTGCATGGAAGGGTAATAAACTGTATTGGGAGCAACCACATACGCATCTATATGAGGTGACGATGTCATGGATTTGTTCCATTCACAATGTCATGTACATAAATATTCAGTATCAATGTTCTACTTTTTTATATAGTTTACATGATCAATCGACTGAATTGTGTCTTTCGCATCAATAGTTATAAGCTAACGGTGATTATTAAGGGGCGAAGGGTTGCCCGGTGTACTAGTTCCTAATCATCAGCTTAAAGAAAAAAAACAACCACCACCACATGCTTTTGTTAATGTTTTGTGTACAATTTAATAGGAGAAATGAGACATGTTGACAGTATCATCGATTCTAATTGAAAATGGCATAGTGGAAAGGTAATTAAAAAGAACTCTGACTGCGAGCCATTTTCTTAGATTGTATGTGTGTGTTTAACTTTGTTTGATTGTTCATTTTGCTAGGAGTCTGTTTATTGCAATCCTTCCTAATCAAAGGCTTGTCTTTTGATCATTGGTACGTACTATCTTTTGAGTAGACTGGCTTGATCACCAGGGGCGGATCCAGGAATTCCGTAAAGAGGGGGCGTGTTTGCAAAATTAAAGGGGGGGCGCACGCACCCCTCCCCCATTTTTTTTCTTTTTATTTCTTTTGTTTCAACAAAAAATAAAGGGGGGGCGTGCGCCGGTTGAGGTCCTCCCTTGATCCGCCCCTGATCACTATAGTAACGGGCAAGATCGATCAGAGATCTGTTTACGCAGCAAATCGGATTGTTGGGCGCTTCAACTTGACGCGGAAGATATGAGTTTTGTTTTGTTTTGTTATGTTTTGTTTTGCTTTGCTTTTGCTTTTGCTTTTTGCTTTTTGCTTTTGCTTTTGCTTTTGCTTTTGATTTTTTGTTTTTGTTTGTTTGTTTTTCTTCTTTCTTTGATAAACCACTGGCAGGAGACTTCTGTACGAGTTGTTACAGTTGATTCGTCTCCGGTATATCTCCTTAAACTCGTTATTAATGTCATCACCAACAGTTGAGAGCCACCAAACATATCAATTTCAGTTATGAAATTCACAAAGTTCTTTTAAAATTCACGCCGTTGTCAGCTCAAGGCACAAATACTCCTCGCATATACTTGGGGTGTCGGTTTGGAATGCCTTGCGATACGGTTCGTAAAAGCAGGGAGGTATCACATTCCCGGAGGGGTCATCGGGGGTTAATCAAGTGACCTTTGACCTTTACGGGTCACATGTTAAATCCATCGTAGAAATTGACACCTGTAAAGTGAGCTGTATTTCTATCAGAGGTAGAATAATTATGGTCAACTTGAATTTCGTATTCACTCTTCACGTCGTTTCAATCCTATACTCGTCTATGGGGAAATACAACTGGGAGAGGAGATGGCTTACAAAACAAGGAGGTATTTTGGTTCGGTCGTCAGCCGAATCGGTCGTTAGCCGAAGAAGAAAGTTGAGTGAATGAAAGTTGCACGAGCTTTATGCCTTCTCATACTAAATATTTCTCAGTTAATGACAATCATACCCAACGATTGCAACTGATTTACAAATTGCCCTACATCGACGTAAATAATTAGAAAATAATCTCGACGGAAGAATTCCATGAATTTGAATACCCAACGATGTTAGACAAATCTTGACAAAAGGGGAAAGAAGAAATGAAATAGCAAAAAAAAAAAAGAAAAAAGAAAAAAGAAAGAAACTGTCGAAAGGGTGTATGTTTTTACCAAAGCGTTCCCTTGAGTTTTTATTATCAATTTAAGAGGATTACAAAAACATCACAACAAAATTCGAGATAATAAAAATACTAATACTAATAAAAGATGATAAAAATTGTAACTGACCTATTTTTCTACCGGAAACAGTCGCATCCGTGGACTACTGTGGCGTTCTGACGTGAAACGGGCAATGGTGGGGACGGTTACAGTTAATCGTTTTACCAATATTCCGAAGGTTCGTTATTCCGAAGGTTCTTTACTCCTAAGGTTCGTTATTCCGAAGCTTCGTTATTCCGAAGATTCGTTATTCCGATGATTTGTCAATCCGAAAATGTGATAAGGTTTGTTATTCCGAAGGTTCATTAATCCCAAAATGAATTAAGGTTCGTTATTCCGAAGGTTCTTTAATCCGAAATCGAAACAAAGCTCGTTATTCCGAAGGTTCGTTAGGGGCCCTATTTCATTTCAGATCAACGAACCTTCGGAATGAGGAACCCTATTTCATTTTCGGATTAACGAAGTTTCGAAATAACGAACCCTATTTCATTTTCGGATAAACGAGCCTTCGGAATAGCGAACCCTATTTCATTTTCAGATTCACGAACCTTCGGAATAACGCCACATAAAATTATGTTCGGATTAACGAACCCTTTTTCATTTTCGGATTAACGAACCTCTTGGTATAGGGAATTTGTGTGTTTCGGATTAACGAACCTTCGGAATAACGAACAGCACGCGGTGGGGACACTCCAGTCCTGATGCGGCAGGGATAAACGCCACTCTATAGCGTTAACATTTACAGTTTCGTTGGGTATTTCATTGATCTTGATGTAAATCCAGTGAGAACGAGGGAGGAGTGATGTAATTATGCATGAGTGTGTCTCAACTGCACAGTGGTGATAAGCCCGACGGGTGCTGTTCGTTATTCCGAAGGTTCGTTAATCCGAAACACACAAATTCCCTATATCTAGAGGTTCGTTAATCCGAAAATGAAAAAGGGTTCGTTAATCCGAACATTTGTGGCGTTATTCCGAAGGTTCGTTATTCCGAAGATGTGTTAATCCGAAAATGAAATTCGGAAAAACGAACCTTCGGAATAACGAATCTTCCGACTGAAGAGCCTTCGGAATAACGAACCTTCGAAATAACGAGCTGTAACCGTTGCCGACACCATCAACACTGCGAAACCTTTGCTGCGATCCTGACATTCTCAAGCATCGTCAAACCATGGCCAGCGTGGTCAAACAAAATACGTGTAGTCGAACTTACGCAGTTTTAAGTCAGTCGTATGTGTAAATGGGGCCAGAAATCGAATGGATAATTTGGGTTCCCATGATTACACTAATATTGTAAAAGGTCACGGTAATTTGAAACGCAAGACGTAATGACGCGCATGGCGTCCTATAGGGTTTCATGGAGGAAGATGAAGGAATATAGCACAACCCAATCTCTCGCGATGGAAATGTACAGAAGATATCATTCAAGAAACTTTTTGCCGCCAGTGATAAATAAGTAAGAGATGGAACAGCAATGACATGCACGTCTTGAATGAAACACTCCGTTCGGTTTCACATAAAAAAAAAAACAAACAAACAAACTTAAGAATCCACTGGGATTTGGAGGGAGCGTGGGCTTCAAGCTGTCAGTATGAAGTATGTTTGAAAAGTCGAAACTAGTCATAATGAAAATGAGATTGGCGCGCTCGCGGATGCATAAAAACAACAACTAAAAACTATAGGGTACATGATGACTTGTTGGGGAGGGGACATTGTAGAGAATTCGAAAGGACTTATATATACAGGGATGTAGTAAGTCCTTTAGTAAAGTCAATGACACATGTCCACTCCTCGAAGAAGTTTCCTGTAGTGTTATAGGGTTGAACAATTCTGTATTATTACTCTCGACAGCAATTGAAATCATCACCTTTACAGTTATGTTGTATACGTATTTAGTCAAAGCAGGTAACCTTCCCTGATCAAAGTGTTGTTATGAAAAATGCGTGCTATATGAACTTGTATCATAAGCCCGAAGTACTGGAGCTTTCTTAAGGTATTTCGAAGACTCGTGACAAAAATGTTTTTTTTTTTTCTTTTTCTACCTGTATGTCTGTCATTGATTTTAAATAATCATTATTCACAGAAATATTCAATCATGCATGGAATAGCAGGCAAACGATGTTCGTGAATAAATGATTGGCGCGCATAACGTAATGTTCTTTTACCAAACAACACACACCTGATTTGATGCGTTGAATAGAAAAAACTTTCGAACTAAAGAGCAATGCGCAGACAAGGCACCCCTCGCACAAGTTTGTCTCATACTGCCTTTAACGGTCGCCTCATCATAGGAGCACCCTCAATGCCGCTGGCGGGGTGGCTCTCGGGTCGCATTTCCTCCCTCTTCTTTCTCCACCATGTCTGATGGCCTCTCCTTGCACTTGGCAATGATTTCTCTCATCGCTGGAGCGAGTCTTTAAAGCGAAGGTCAACAATGAGAACAAGTTCTTCATCAAACTAGCCCGACCACAAGGAGGGTAGAATGCTTATACACCCCCCTTCGCGAGTTCGTAATTCTGTCAGTGTTCATTGATTAATGGCAATTCGATGTAGCCGCTTCCTTACAAAACCCCTTAAAGTAGGTGTTGTTCTTGCAACTTGGACGTTTACTGTTGCGTAAATAGAGCGTAAATTATGTTTCCCGTCAAATAACGGTGTTCTATTTTTATCAACGAGTCTGATATTATGTTCTCTTCTCAATTTAAACATTAAAACGAGAACACACGCAGAATATTCTACCACCATACACCGCCACCAGGGTTAAAGAGGAAATCCACTCCAAAAATGAATTAAGTTCAAAAGAAAGATGAAAATATTCCCTTATACATAATGATAAAAATGACAAAATCGGATAAGAAACAACTGAGATATGACACTTTGAAATTTCATATTTTTTCGGAAAACATTTCTTGACCAACTTGTAAACTTGCCTGAAAGCCACCCAAAATAAAATGACAAAATTTAATGTTAACTCTTATATCTTGGTATGAGAACACGGTTTACCTTGTATTAGCTAAAATAACAATTGTTCCAACTTTCATACATAACAAACATGAAAAACTTTAAGGGTATGACAATGTCATAATCAACCAGCTCATTTGAATATTTATAAGGATTGGTCAAGAAATGTTTTCTGAAAAAAAATGTGAAATTTCAAAGTATCATATCTTCCTTATTTCTTATCAAATTTTTGTCATTTTTGTATCGTGCTGTATGGAATATTTTTGTCTTTCTTTTGAAGTTTTGAATATGGTTTGAATATTTTGAAATATGAACCTACAATCATGGCGATGAAAACACGAAGTGACCGGATGTCTTGTGAAAGCTCCCCACAATGCTCATGACCATTACTCCCTTCTAATCAGCAAGTAACAGAGGAATGTGTCCAAAAAGAGATCCAATTTCATACATTCTTGTGTACATTTTTCGGTGCTAGTGATTGTATCAATCAGGAAGGTTCTCACCTCCCTGTATAAATCACACGATTCGAGAATGAGCGCATTTTCCTGTACGTTTGCAGTAATATATCGCAAACGACATGCACTCTTCTGTTTGTTTTGTTGTGTTTCATTTTGTTTGTTTGTTTTTTTCAGAGGTAAAAGTTTTTAGCCGTTCATGTGCAGGGGCCTCGGGGGGGGGGGGGATGGGAGCTGCAGTGAGCAGTGATATCAAACTCTACGATGCTCCAGCAATATACAAGTGGCGCCCCATACTCTGAAACTGCTTAGCGAATGTCGACGAGAATACTGTCTTATTCAACATGAACAATTCAGGTTCATGACCTGTGCTGCACCCTTGGTAGCATTATGCGTGTTGATTAAGTCTCATAAAATGGATTTAATGTCTACATGTGGGACAAAAAAAGAAAAGAAAAAAGAAACAACTCACAAAAAATACATTAGTGTGGAAGATTATCGTTGTGATGAGCACCGCATTTTCATACAGTCTCTCCTTTTGAAGACGTGGTAATTCGAGTTTATTCAGTCTTTTATTGACATGAAATTGAATAGAATCTGCACATATCATGCAAAGCTGCAATTTAATGCCGCATGTTCTTTAATGGACTCAACAATGCTTGATTCGCATACGCGCACCTGCAAGTGCACAAAATACGATGTTGACATTCATCGTCTGTACGTCGTACTTTGTGTAGTTTACAACTTAATTATCACATCGGATCAATATTCATCATAAAGATATTAGTTTTTGTCTTATAGTTTATATGATAGTGATAATAATGATATCTATGATACTAATAATGATTATAATAATAATAGTAATAATAACAACAACAATATTATAATGATTATAATAGTGACGATGGTCATGTTAATAATTCGATGATAATGATAATAAATATCGTCATCATCATCATCATCATCATCATCATCATCATTGTCATCATCATCATCATCATGATATTTATGTGATGATAATAATAATATCTTATGTATACAGGGTGGCCTTTTCAGTGGTACCACTGATCTTTCAGGGGGTCCTTTCATTATCATTACTCCATCAGCACTACCAGGTACCAATTTTTACAACTGGGTCGATAGTCGAGCGTAAACGCGTTTTATCTACGTATAGTACGTAGTACAAACTCGAAACCTCCGTTTGAAAGTCAAGAGACAATAGTTCACTACACCACAGTGCCGTCTTTGGAGTAGGTAGGGCATTACTATGATAACGCAGCTTTAAAGGCTATGACGTACATTGCTGTTTTGTTTGTGTGTGTATGTTTGTTTTTTTAAGGGGTGGGTAATATCAATATTGTGGTGTCGTGGTATGTATTCAGTTAGAAGAAAAATGAAATACGCACTCATACCATTATGTATAGTACATGTATATTGTACTGCGTATATAGTTTGTCAAGGGAGGTGAGACTCACCTCCCTGATTATTGTGTCCGAGCCACGGTAGAGAAATGAAGGGTGCGGTCAGGCGTGGCGCCTCAAAGACCCGTGAAAGTGGGCCGGCGGGCAGGCGCAGCAACCATTGCATTTAGAACAGCGTATCATTCTTTACTACCCTAATACACATAGAAAACGCCTTACAAGACAGACCAGACGATGTGCACGAATTGTAACAACTCGATAAACCAGCTGACAAACACGCTCTGAGGTTGCCTGGTTGGCTGTACTCCAGTATTGTCATCATACCGTCTTCAGCTAACTTGCTGGTGAGTTTTGATACACACGTAACAGACACTCTGTCCTGTTTAGCCATAGTCGTATATGTTGTAGAATGGTTTCGCAAATGTATCAGTATGCAACTGATATGCACACACAATGTCATTCAGTGTTTATGTCACCATACGACGTGCACATAGGTGTTACAAAAAAAAAATCCTACTTTTGTTCGAAAACCACGGAGGGAGCGAAGCAAGCGAGGGGGGGGGGGAGGGTATGGTAGGGAGGTTTCCCCCTCCCATGATGAAATCTTTTTGCATTAGTAATTTAGACATTTTACAGTCCAAAAACCGCCGTTTGTAGCTATATTTTTCGCTTTGGAAACTAAGGAGGGCCGCACCGGGCGCAACTGCATGCTGTCAATCACTGGCATCAACATCAGGAGAATGGCATAGCAATTAAATGCGAGCGAGCGGAGCGAGCGAGCTTGAAATTTTTGACATTTTACAGTCTAAAAACTGCCGTTTGAAACTATATTTTTCGCTGTGGAAATTAAGGGGGGCCGCACCGGGCGCAACTGCTGTCAATCACTGGCAGCAACATCAGGAGAATGACATAGTGGTTAAATGCGAGCGAGCGGAGCGAGCGAGCTTGAAAATTTTGGACATTTTACAGTACAAAGACTGCCGTTTGTGGCTGTATTTTTTCGCTTTGGAAATTAAGGGTGGGGGCACACCGGGCGCAACTCCTGGCAATTACTGGCAGCAACATCAGGAAAATGGCATAACGATTAAATGCGAGCGAGCGAAGAGAGTGAGCTTGAAAATTTTGATATTTTACAGTCTAAAAAACTGTCCTTTGTGGCTGTATTTTTTTGCTTTGGAAATTAAGGGGGCGCACCGGGCGTAAACTGCTGGCAATTACTGGCAGCAAAATCATGAGAATGGCATAATGATTAAATGCGAGGGAGCGAAGCGAGTAAGCTTGAAAATTTTGACATTTTACAGTCTAAAAAACTGTCGTTTGTGGCTGTATTTTTTCGCTTTGGAAATTAAGGGGGCGCACCGGGCGAAAACTACTGGCAATTACTGGCAGCAGCATCAGGAGGATGGCATAATGGTTAAATGCGAGCGAGCGAAGCGATCGAGCTTCAAAATTTTGACATTTTGCAGTCCCAAAACAGCCGCTTGTAGTTATATTTTTCGCTTTGGAAATTAAGGGGGGGGGGCGCACCGGGCGAAAACTGCTGGCAATTACTGGCAGCAACACAAGGAGAATGGAATAATGATTAGTAATGCGAGCGAGCGAAGCGAGAGAGCTTCAAAATTTTGACATTTTACAGTCCCAAAACTGCCGTTTGTAGCTATATTTTTTCGCTTTGGCAATTAAGGGGGCGCACCGGGCGCAACTGCTGTCAGTCACTGGCAGCAACATCAGGAGAATGGCATAGCGGTTAAATGCGAGCGAGCGGAGCGAGCGAGCTTTAAAATTTTGACATTTTACACTCCAAAAACTGCCGTTTGTAGCTATATTTTTCGCTTTTGTTTGTCCCACTTTTATAGGGGAACCACCCCCCCCCCCCCATCGACGCCTCTTCATAAAAAACTGCTGCCAGTCACTGGCAGCAACATCAGGAGAATGGCATAGCTTTTAAATGCGAGCGAGCGGAGCGAGCGAGCTTTAAAATTTTGACATTTTACACTCCAAAAACTGCCGTTTGTAGCTATATTTTTCGCTTTTGTTTGTCCCACTTTTATGGGGGAACCACCCCCCCCCCATCGACGCCTCTTCATAATATAAGATCTGCTCCACACTCTTTGAAAAATTAGGGAAATATACGTCAATATCAAAAGTGTACAAAGTTTATCGAAAGGGATCCTGTATAGCAGAGCATTTGCATGTTTATGATTGCAATACAACGATCTGGTGCATAATTCTGGCGATATTTGGACAATATTTTCCATTAAGAAAGTTCGAGATTTGTCCTCATCTCGGGAATTGCTTGGGGGATAAATGATTTGTCTGCCTAAACACATCCGTATAGGGGCGGGGCAAATGCCCCTTTGCCCCCCCCCCCCCCCCGAATAGATTCGACGCCCCTGATCTTCCCTGGGTATGCCCATCCTGACTGAGTCATCAGTCACTGTCGTTTCTCAATAATGATTCAGGAAATGGAGGGGGTTCAATTATGGCGATATATTTTTTATTATTGTTTGTTTGTTTGTTTTCGTACATATTTTGCAGATGGTCTCCAGTTACTCGCGTCATAGGATGTTTACATGTAGGCCTATACTATTTGACGTTGTCAACGTCTGAGCCATACCTCGCAGTGTATGTCGATGTTACTTTCTTCGCGAGCGAGCGAAGCGAGCGAGCGCCTGAGAAAATTGTGTATACATTTTCCTACAAGATAGCATATATTGTTCAGCTCTGTTACCTGTCTGAAGGCCGGCGTACAAACGTCATGCAATATGCCAAAATTGATACATATCACATTTCTGCTTCCTCCATTTTTTTCCTAAAAATTCAGGGGGGATGATTGTACAGGCCATCCCCCCTCCTCCATTTCAGGGGGGGATATATCCCCCCATCCCCCCCGGGATTTACGCCCATGTCGAAAACTATATACCAGATAACACTGCCATTGTGATATGAGCAATAGCTGAATAGTGTACAATTTAGTTGGAAGTATTGTATTGATTTGAATATGAAAAGCATGAATCAGTTTCATTAAATCCATGATTAAGTTTAAAGTTAAGTTCCAGATTTTCGTCAAATTTGAACCCTCTGTACAAAATTGAATTTCACACGGCGTCATGAACTAATGATGTGCATGTTTGTTTGTTTGTTTATTTGTTCATTTCCATCCGAGAAGATGGCTGGATAGCCCATATTCAGCTATGCTAAGCTGGTCTTCCATGGGGTCCAGTTGGATGTGAGGTGAGACCACTTCACCGGGTTAAACACCCTGCTCTTTGCGATGAATGAATGAAGCGGGATCTTTTACGTGCATGAGCTTTGACTCTATCATACACGGGACCTCCATTTTATGTCTTATCCGAGGGACAGAGTGTTTTGCCTCTTGCTATAGAGGGGACGGTATGTTTACACACAACATTGCTCAGTCCAGACTAGGGTTCGAACCCGGGCCGCGTGATCGTGAGGCAGACGCGCTACCGACTGAGCCAACTCACCGTGATGTGTATCAATTTGTATAAGAGTATGTGCTTACAATAAGGCCAAAAAAAAAAAATTGTTTGTTTGCCCTTAATTGTCAAAACCCAAGAGGGTCGGTAGGTCGGGTTTTTTTTTTTTTTTTTTTTTTTTTTTTAAACAGGGTACCCTTTTTTCCACGTCAATGCACTCAAAACTCCAAGAGATTCATTCAAATTTACGTCTTGCCAGGGCCCGGTAAGCGAGGCAGAAACACTCACTGACAAACACTTATAACGTTCATCTTTGTTAAATTTTGCAAACAGCTCCAAAAAAGTACCTTCCAGTGAGATGCTGGCAACTGAACTACAAACAGTTTTGGTGCCATGACAGCTGGTAACGGATGCTGCAAAAGTAGCCATTTTGTGAAGGGCTGCACACTAACCCATTTTTTCTGCCGGTTCGACCTGTCTTTGTCGGACCGGTAAATGCCCCGTTTTACCATTTTTTACAGGTCCGAACAGAAAATTTACCGGTCAACAACGACAACATAAAAAACATTAAATGACTTGCAAACTTATTTTCTTGTTTTTTATGGATGTACCCCCCCCCCCCATGTACATTTTACAGATTAATATTTGTTTAAAATTTGCATTATCTATTGCACAAGAAATTTAGAAATAAAGACAGGAAAAAATTAGAATGTTTGTTTGGATGTAAATTAGTGTAAAATGATAATGAACAAAATCAGATTGTATCAAATGCGTTTGTGACTTTTTCTAAACATCAGCGCACGAACTTGCTGCGTAACCTGCTCTTGGTGGTCAGTTGGATTGCGATGATTTAATGAATTATTTTAGCTGTGACATTTTCTGATGCACGCGATACAAGGGGTTCTTTATTTTTCTCCCGATAATCTCTTCGCATTTGTGCATGCGTTCTTGAAAGTACACGACATGCAGGGCCGAATTCGCAATCCTTTTTGCGCCCATTTCCACCTCAAATATTAGCGGGATTGTGACGATTTCATAAATTACTTCGGCTGTAATATTTTACGATGCACACGCCAAAAGGGGTTGAAAAAGCGTCCTTTATTTTTTCCCGATAAACTCTTCGAATTTCGTAAGTTCGTTCTTAAAAGATGTACCACACGGCCGAATTCATGATACTTTTTTGCGCCTATTTCTACTTCAAATGTCAGCGGGATTGTGACGATTTCATAAATTACTTCGGATGTAATCTTTTGTGATGCACGCACCAGCTAGAATGGTTGAAAATGCGTTCTTTATTTTTCTCCCCATAATCTCTTCGCATTCCGTATAAACAAAATGCGTTCTTAAAAGATATACGACACGGCCAAAAATCATGATTCTTTTTGCGCCTATTGTTTCCTCAAACTTCAACGGGATTGCGATGATTTTATGAATTATTATTCGGCTGTAATCTTTATGATGCACGGGCCAAAAGGGGTGGAAAATGTGTCCTGTATTTTTCTCCCTATAATCTCTTCGCATTTCGTACATGCGTATACTTGTACGACACGGCCGAATTTGCGATCCTTTTAGTGCCTATTTCTACATCAAATATCAGCGGGATTGCGATATTTCGTTAATTATTTCGGCTGTAATCTATTGTGATACATGCACCAGAAGGGTTGAAAATGCGTTCTTTATTTTTCTCCCGATAATCTCTTCGCATTCATGCATGCGTTTTCAAAACTATACACTGCATGCAGGGCCGAATTCGAGATTCTTTTTGCGCCTATTATTGTTTACTCAAATTTCAACGGGATTGCGAAATTTTCATGAATTACTACTCGGCTGTAATCTATATCACGCAAGCGCCAAAAGGGGATGAAAATGTGTCCTTTATTTTTCTCCCGCTAATCTCTTCCCATTTCGTACATGCGTCCTTAAAAGGTATAGACACGGCCGAATTCACGTTCCTTTTTGCGCCTATTTCTACCTCAAATATCAGCGGGTTTGTGGCGATTTCATTAATTACTTCGGATGTAATCTTTTGTAATGCACGCACCAGAAGGGTAAAAATGTGTTTTGTATTTTTCTCCCCATAATCTCGTCGCATTCGTGCATGCGTTTTTGATAACCAACACGGCATGCAGGACTGAATTCAAGATCCTTTTTGCGCCTATTATTTCGTCAAATTTCAACGGGATTGCGTTGATTTCATGAATTTTTATTCGGCTGTAATCTTTTATGATGCACGTACCAAAATTAATGTGTCCTTTATTATTTCTTTTCTCCTCTATAATCTCTTCGCATTTCGTACATGAGCTTTTGAAAGGTGTACGACGCGGCCGGCCGAATTCATGATCCTTTTTGGGACGATTTCTACCTCAAATATGTAAGCG
The DNA here is from genome assembly GCF_964275005.1 of Diadema setosum. Classification (NCBI taxonomy): domain Eukaryota; kingdom Metazoa; phylum Echinodermata; class Echinoidea; order Diadematoida; family Diadematidae; genus Diadema; species Diadema setosum. Next base: position 27,468,361 of record NC_092695.1, read on the forward strand.
GGACTGCGATGATTTCATGATTTATTTTTCTCCATAGTATTATATCTTCACATTTTGTGCATGCGTTCTTAAAAAGTACACGGAAGGGCCGATTTCGTGATCCTTTCTTCATTGTGAGATCATTCTGAACGAATGAAAATATTCATTTGTGAAAAGACTGTGTAAAATGAAACTGAACGCAATCAGATTCATTTACTGTATCGCTGAATATCGAATATGTTTTTACTTTTCTAAAAATCGACACAAGTAAATTAGTTCTAACATGTCAACTGCCACGCTGCTGCGAAGCCGGGATCGGATCGTGAGTAAAATGACCCAGAAATGCGTGCGCTTCTAATTCTATCAATGCTTCTTGTCTGGCATGACCGCCGATCGCAAGCAAACGAAACAGCAGTTACACTGTACATGCTTTGCATGTATTGCATGGCATGGCAGTGCGTGAGCAGCGCCAATGCGCAAGCTTGCGCGAATAACTGGTCGCCAGTGTGCAGCCCTGTACTAAGTGCATTATACATGGCATTGATTGGATTTCGTGCGCGGCCCGAACACAATTACGACGGGTCGATGAGATGAAAAGAAAACAAACATTTTTAGACTATTTTTTATTCTTTCTCTAGCTTAAAATTGATAATTTTGGGTTTAAAACCATTCACAAATTTGTAGAAGATGAAATTTGTGGAAAAAAATAAACTTGAAAGAGCAAAAAAAAAAAAAAAAAAAAAACGCGACCCGAAATTTCCTAGATTTTCGGTCGGTCGCGAAGGGCAAACAAACCATTTTTTTTTTTTTTGGCCTAACCATGAACAATAGACATGAATACCACAAAATACACAGTACAAATACCACCTTTTCAGAGCTTTGCTGAATAGGCTTCTGGTCCCTTGCTCCAAGGCACATGAATGCTTTATTACTTTAATTCACAATGGATTGCCCTGGCACTGCTATAGTCTGAATGTAAAATGTAAAGGGTAGAATGTGTGCACATGAAAAACTAAGGTGTTTTCATGTGCTTGCATACACTACAGTTCAGGGTGAATAAAGACTATCTGTGATGTTGGAATTTTTCATGAATATAATTATAATAGAGCATTCAAACCCTTGCTATTGTTTAGGACCATTGTCTGGATGTTAACCACACACTACCATACACACCAATATTGACACCTGTGCAAAGTTAAAGTTTTGTACAGAGGGTTTAAAATAGAGCAAAATCTGAACCCTAACTTAAAAATGAATCTTGAATTTAATGAGACTGATTTATGCTTTCATTTTTTTTATTACCTCCAACAAAATTGTACACTATTAAGCTATTGCTCTTATCAATGTTAGTGTTATCTGATAATAGTTTTTGAACTATTAAGGATAAAAAATGGGATATGTTTGTGTTTGTTTTTTTTTTGTGTTTGTTTTTTCTGTTTTTTTTCTGTTTTTTTTTTGTTTTTTTTTTAACACCTAGTATAAAGCACACATGCTCCGGAAACATGTTTCCGCACTCTTTAGACGCCGGACACCGAAAGAAAGCACGGGGAAAGAACTTCAAGTCGGTTTCCAAAATCATGTCGAGTCTTATAGTGAGGAAGTTTGTACTCTTAACGCATCAATATCTTATTCTAAACTTGAGGAAGGGGAATTATGTAATGACAAAGCAAAAGACGTCAGACATTATCGGAATCTTCCCCAGCAGTGACGTCATATTGCTTTTGTATTTGTTGTCTTATGGCTTCTCTTTCACGATCAGTTCGAAAAAAAAATATGCATAATTTTGTCTGCCCTTTTCATAATCCTCTTTGCTGGTGTTTTTTTGTTTTGTTTTTGTTTTGTTTTGTTTTTTGTTTTTTGTTTTTACCAAAGTGAAAAAAGGTTCTGAATAGTTACGTAAATTTGCGTGAGTTTTACATGACGCAGGCAAGACAGACGTCAGCTCTTCACAAAGAAGAGTGCGACTTATATTAGGCAGACGAAAAGTCGAGCAAGGAGAGACAAAATAGAGTGAGTTAAGGAGGATTTTTTAACTGCGCAGCACTGTACACATCCCGTCCAGAATACTTTCTGTCCGTGTGTCGTATTCGACGCACATTGTCGATATTGTCTACAGTATTTAATTCCATGATGAGTGCATGATATTCGTTGTTTGACCGGGGGTGGGGGGATATGGGTGCATGTGTAAAACTTTAGAAAACGAGGGGGGGGGGTATGATGTGTCAGAGCAAACGTCATTTAGTGAGAGTTACATAAAAACACCCGCAAATGGATGATTATCATTCCTTGACATGAAACAGTAAAATGCAAGAACATAGAAAGTGGCGGAAGTTTAAGAAGGAGAACTTGTCGCACAGGGAGTAGACGTCTGTGAAGAAGCTGTTCGACACAAGTATGGGGGGGGGGGGTTGTCTACGCGTATGTCCGCAAGCTGAAATCAATGCTTGAGCAAACAAACAGAGAATAGAGTAAAACTTTTTTTTTTGGTTAGATTATAGGACTTAATGTGTAGGCCTATAATGTATTAATGCATTTATCTCAGTGACACATACAAAAACGAGGTTAGAGACACTTTCATTATGGTTCATAAAGACTTTGTAATGATACGTTGCGTTTTTACAGATATTTACCACCCTCCATAGCGTATAGCAGTGCATTCTCTTCAGAAAAAAAAATGCAATATTGTGCCTCACAGTCAATGATTCCGACAGAAGCATCATGCATCCTCTTTGTAGCATTATGAATTTTGTTTAATTTTGAATGATTTTGTTGAGTACCGTAATTTGTTCATATGGTGATGCTAAAACGTTATGGATATTTCACTAATACCCAAATATCAGTGTCACTCATGAGAACATTTCTTGCGCATTTGCCATGAGTTTTATCCTATTTTGGTTAAAATTGTTAGCTTCTTACAATCTGTGGTTGTAGTACTCAGTCGAAGCGGCGTAACAGTTTTTTGTTTTTTTTTTAAACTCTGATGAGATCCACGCTCGAATGTCTTGAGCACGATTATATCATAGAGTGTCATGCATGAAATGAAAGGGTCATATCGCGTGCAAAATGAGAGGAAAAGATATTACTAACAACAGTTGTCAACAACCTGTAGAAAAAAGAAAACAGGGAAATTGAAATTGATCTTCATGAATCCTCATCACATTTATAGTCCTACTTGTCTTTCGCTCACACTACAATGTATGCCCATTTGTATTCATAAATAGGTAATCACGAATGAATTTCGTGCCTACTATACCGTGAGATCGCTGTTATGGGCTTACAGAATCTTATATTCGTTATATTGCAGTGACATTGGCATTATTTTGTCAAATCGAGGGATGAACGAGCAGTCGTCGGCTTCGTATACCAATAATGCATTTGTGACTTGCACAAACATTCAAATTTCAACGACTGCAGATACTAATGCTTCGGTTCAGATACTTACTAAATAGAAGCATTGCCAGAAAGTATGTATTATGTGGAGAAAGGGAGTAATGAGAACGTACACAGCGCTAGAGTTTCTTAGAAATAGTATGCCAAGAGGGTCATTGGCCCACAGCCACACCTTGATAACGAGTTATGTTCACCTATCGTACTTTACTGGTGCATGTGGGGTCAGCGATACCATGAGCGATCTGGGTTGTGTTTTTTAACGGCTAATACAACAATGGCTTCATATCCTTGACTTCAGTCATCCACATTATTTACACAGAGCTAATGCAGAGTATTAACCCCAAAGGTGTTTGGTTTTGCAAAAGGAAGTTTGTTCGTACGGTCATCAAAAGAGAGACGATAAGGAAATCGCTTCCACCCCCAAAGACAGTATCGATCAAATTCAGCGCTGCACTGGCAAAATCTTTCCTGAATGCGTCAGTAGTGTATACCTCGTTCTGTTTCATCACATAATGTACCTCGTTGCATACTTTAAAGGTGTCATCTCTTGCCTTATGTCATTAAAGAAGCGTGTTTGCCTTTATACATGCAGTGGCAACATGTTACTCGTCGAAACTGCGTATGAAATAGTTTGCTTTCTCTGCCTTCCGAAATCTAGTTCTGGCATTCATGTCGTAATCTCCTGAATATTACTCTCTACGTGAACTTTTTTCGCATGTTGATCACAATCAAGCAGTCGTATATAAACCGCTCTTGATCCACGCTTCCTTGTTGATGATTTAGATATAGCAGCAGTCACCACTATGAACTTGTTTCCAAAAAAAGGTGGCCGGAAAACCCTGCTATTTTGGATATTAATTCGTTATGCAAACCAGCGCCTCTTTGAGTTGGGGCAACAGATAACAAGATTGCCCTCGTTACTAACTCACTTCTGAGTCGATGGGTCGAAACAATCATAGTGTTGTCAGACAAAGTCTGCCGTTTCCGGTGTTCCCAAATCAGTACGCCAAAGCTGACATCTATATACAGTGCACTCCCGTTATATCGAACACCTGCAGTTATAATGAAAGTCTCGTTACAACGAAGTAAAAATCCAGGTCCCCAAATTTCCATTTATCACTTATACTTTGCTGTTCGGCTATAATGAAATTTCAATACAATGAAATAAAACAGCCCGTCCCGCGGACTTTGTTATAACGGGAGTACACTGTATGCTGGTCGCAGAGCGTCACAAGAAAGTGGTTTATTACGCGTGACGCTCGGGTCAGTCACGTTCTCTGCTAAGAGCAGTTCATCTTCCATGCAATGTTCATTATTAATGATAATATAATAATACAGAGACTCTTATAAAGCGCTCATTCTACCTAAAAAGATACTCATGGCGCTGTAAGAGTACACATGTATCACATTACAACAGAGTATCACAGAAGATATAAGAACAATAAACAAACAAACGATATACGTAAATAATTATATACATATGGGTAAACAGTTGTCAATTTAAATTGAAAAGGTTATGTAGTGTTTGTTTAACAAGATTGCACTCAATTATTGATCAAACCACATTATTCATTACACGATTAAAACACATTGAGAGCTTTCAATAAAATCGGTATCTGGCATGATTAACATTTCCTATAGGGAGGAAGACGATACCCCAACAACTGTTTCCGCAGACGAAATGTCGCTACATCCATGCAGTACAAACTGTACTATATGATTGAACTATGAGTGTGTAAATACAGTGTATCCAAAAACATGTCTTTTGAACTGTTTGTATGGCAATTTCTATTTCGACTTGGGTTCGAAGGATTCTAATATTGCAAGTTCAGACTTTATTTCACATTTCGAGACAAAACTAATACGGTCTGCGATGTATTCATAGTAACGGCAACGGTGTTGTTGTTGCTGTTGTTGTTGTTGTTGCTTTTTATTGTATTTTTTATCTCCTTCGATTTTCTAAGACAGACTTTCGTTTAATCAATATTCTCACCCTCTGCACAAATGTATTTGTAGGATCGCAACATGTTTGTTAAAATGAAGATCAGCTGTTTTGTGCAGAGAATGACAATCATTTATAATAAGAAAGAGCCGTAATACCATATCACTCTGTACTGATATTTTGATGTTGAAAAGGTTGTCTTCTTTCAGGCCAGCTCGCCTTCGCACGTAATTTTCGCTTGACAGACATTCTTTCTGAGCATCCTTTGATATTATGTCATACAGCTCAGGTGGCCCTACACCGTGTTGATAGAGCAATGGTCCATAAAAAGTGTGAAGATCAAAGGATTTCCTGGTTGGATCTTCTCTTTCGTTTGCTGCTCAGCAGGAGTGTTGGCGACGACCCAAGGGCCAGTGCTATGAAAGCAGTCGAGGTTGATGAATACCGAACGAATGCCCCAGTCAAATATAAACACGGATGCTCAAGGATCTACACGGTGATCCGGGGACGTCCGGGGATATCCGGGGAGATCCGGGATTTTGGTATGACTGTACACACGTGTAGATCCTTGAGCATCCGTGTTTATATGTGACTGGGGCATAAGCAATGAGATGCAAGCCACAGCCCTTAGTTCCGCAGCCAGTATTTTGGATGCTGGATCACAAGTTCGACACCCACGAGTCATACAGCCCGCGAGTTATGCAGCTCGCGAGTTATATAACTCACGAGTCATGATGCACACTAGTTAGACATTTATTTAAGAAGGCTGCGAGCCTACGGACATAAACTAAAATAGGCCCACGAGCCCTACACTAGTTTGTAGGCAAATAAAGTCCATGAGCTCGATACTATAAGCAAATAAGGCCCAAGCGCTCGATACTGGACAAAAGACCCACGAGCTCGACATTGGCTTAATGAGCTCATGGACTTTTTTTTTTCGTAGTGTCGAGCTCATGGGCCTTATATGCCTTGTAGTGTCTAGTTCAAGGGCCTGTTTGATTAGTGTCTAGTTCATGGGCTATATGGCTCGTGGGTGTCGAGCTCGTTTTTCCCCACAGCATCGTTGATACCTTCTCTCTTTTCTTCTTCGAGGATGATGCAGATGATGAGCAATTTTCCAACGAGTTCTGCTCTGCCTATTCATCCATATATATATTTGCGACAATGATCAAGTTGAGATCGTTGATGTTGAAGATTTATTCCTCCAATATGATTTGTAATGCCCAAGGTCCATTTATTCAGAATTCCCCAAAACTGCGAACTTGTTCGGCTTATGAAATCCAAATTGTGATAGAATTGGAATTAAGTGATCAAGGATAATTTAGAGAAGTACTCTTGATTGATGCGTTGTTGATTGATGCGTCGATGATTTGCCCAGGGTTCACATTTCTATGGCGTCTGACCGTATAGACTAGGATTCAGTACCCCCCCCCCCCTTATACATTGTCTATTCAACCTGTGCATTGCAAACCAAAACTATCAATTTAAAATTGAAAGATTTCAGATTCAGCGGACTAGGATCCAGGCCATCCATACGTGTTTAGGAGATAGTATTGACATACGGAAACTCGAGGACTTGAAAGGAGATAAAGACCAAACCATATCGATGTCGCCTTCTCTGCTGCTTCTGCTATAGGATCCTTTTGAATCCATTTTACTCCATTGGCTCGCCGCTATTGGATTGACCGTTTTCAGCACTTTTTTGTAATAGTTATGTATTCTACAAAGTTGAATGTCATTTGAATGTTTTAACACTTAATTTATTTTGACCGCTGGGGAAGCAGTGAATACTTGTAAACAAGCATCCACAGGACCGACACATAGTACGCGGCAGTTTTAAGCCCCCTCCTAAATGACTAGTGTTCCGACGGCTTGAATTTTCTACGTGCGCTACGTCCTCTAGGAGGTTGAGACATTCCTGGATTCGTTTCGAGATTTTAAATTTAAAGTTTGGACATATGCTAAACATAACGAATGAGCGAGAATATTGCAATAATGTTTCTCTCGTGCACATCAAACTGAGCAAGACATTTGTCAAAATTTCTCAGGATTTCAGTTCTTAGCTACGAAAGATGAAACTCGACATCGTCGGACATCTCGCAAATTAGAGGACGTCCTTTTGGTGGTGTAAAGCATTCGCAGCTGATTCGTACAGGGGTTTATTGAAATGGTTGTGACTGCAAACTGCGTTTCACATCAAAGGGGCAAACGTTAACCGTACAACAAGAGTCTCAATTTCAGCTGGGGTCAATTCAGCTCGCAATATGGGATGCAACAGTGCAAGTTGACTATCCTGTCGGTATTATTGCACTTCCAGCCGCAGACTAATACTGTATAAAGCCAATATGTGATGAGATGCGGATACCAAGGTTAAATCCAATCGCCAATATCGAATTCCAGTAATCTGGGATATCGGTTACATCAAACCTTGATGCCCTTGAAAGTTCATCGGTAGCCACTTGCCCCACTCCAGTCCACCCCCCCCCCAAAAAAAAAAGAGAAAAAAAATCAGAGAGATTATAAATCGAAACAGAGTGCTATCGACATGGAGAGAGTTAGCTTTGATGTAATTATCCAACATGGCACAAGACACCGGAATGAAATAAATGGTGGTGTTGTTGTTGTTGTCCAGGACACAGAGAGACTGGCAATGCAGTTGAAACGGTGAATGCACAACAAATAAAGGCATCTTAAAAATATCTGAATGTCCATAGCCTCCTTTATACATTATTTCGCCTTGTGCATCTGATTGCCGTGTTAACATGGTGTCCAGTCGCTCTGACATACCAGGGAAATGAGCTGCCCATGAAATGGCCCGTGAAATTAAGAACGGTAATACGATTCGAGAACCTCATTCGTACTCGTATATAGGTTAACAATGGAGTAGTCAAAAGAACTTCAGAGACTAGCGAAAGGTAGACTACAGGTGTGTGATGGTTGGGGGTGGGTGGGGGTTCAGGCCCGGCTGATGATATTATGTGAACGGGTCCCCCACACCCCACCCTAAGCAGTCGATAAATTGCCACAAAAGTACAAACTCGTCGTTCTTTCAACCTAAATTGCACGTGTATGCTACATGCTATTGTTATATCGCAAAATGGAAGTCACTTTCATGGAAGAAGTATATGCTGCAGTATTTGCGCACCACCATCCGCTTTTTGATGAGGGCTGTAATAACAGTGTCATTTATGAAGGTAAAAGAAGATGTTCGCAGTAATTTTCGTTTTTTTTTTTTTTTTTTTTTTTTGTTGTTGTGATGAAACCAGAAATGTAAGAACTCATGCTCATACACGCGTGCACACACACACACACACACACACATACTCACTCACTCACTCACTCACACACACATTTTGGAAAATGCTTTTTTTATGCATTGTGCTGAAAAAGAGTTTACTCTCAGATATTATTTCATATAACCTCTTTTACTTGTGCTCGCAGGCAACGAAACCTGTATCGCAATGCCCCTTTTGTGATGACTTTGGAAATGTGCTCCGTTTTTGTGTCATGGTAGACCGACACAGATTGACATCCATGCTATATGGTTCGACTATAACTGTGCAACAATATGGGAAGGATTTATGGGCGCGGTTTATCGAACGTTTCAGATTACGCTGCTCTCGCAAAATCTCGCTCAACGACATTTGCGCTGATATTCCCCATGCAATTAAAGTGACAGCTAATGCCCACAGTAAATGGCAGAATTATCCTATACGAGGCTTAATTTCGATTGCATTTGGCGGTTTTGCCCATGTTTTCGAAAGAAAGAGGACGAAGAAAAGGCAGTATATTACTTCAGTATTATACTTTAAATAACGACCATTTTCTGCAACATGTCAGTTCCCCAAATAGGGCCTGCTATCAACTGTTTATACAATGTGCGGGAACGGCTCTCTACAGTCTCATCTGTATTTCTACATATTGTATTTGTAGCTTGAGCTATAGAAGACCGTAAAGAAAATGTTTAAGGAAATATTTTGTTCAAGAATCGCTTTGAGGGACCCATCCTCCCCCCCCCCAATATCTACCACACACACACACACACAACTCACACACGCTAATTAGAAAAAGTACTTAAAAGGCTTGCATAAAAGAAACTATCACAGTGTACAAACTTATTGTCATCGTCATTACAAAAGAAAAAAATGCAGCGGTAATTACTCGATGTTCAAAATCTTTAAAAAAAATGCAGCGCTAATTACTCGATGTTCAAAATCTAAAAAAAAAAAAAAAAAAAAAAAAAATATATATATATATATATATATATATATATATATATATATATATCCTCACTCAAAAAGGTACGAGTTGGCTTTACAGGAAACACTGGTATACACGTCAACAGAACTGACCGGTCACCGTCTTGTGTTTTGTGTTATGGCGTTGATAATGAAGCCGGTCAAGGTCTAGTTTTAATCTTTATGCAGGAAGGCATACAGTCATGTGAGCGTTTTGTCCCCAAACTATATGACCATCTTTACTCGATAATCCGAATGATGATAGGATACTAGTGTCCCATGCAAATTATGGCAGCTCGACAGCATTGTGTATAATATGTGCATATCTAGACACATTTAATGCTGAAACGGCAAGTCAGCGTAGTTCTCACTTCCTTCATGCTATACCATACGGTCATAGGAGATGAAACACTGACGAGATGACAACAAACTGTTGCCTTCGTGTTGTTGTTGTTGTTGTTGTTGTTGTTGTTGTTGTTGTTGTTGTTGTTTTCTTTGATAATTAGAAGATGGATTAGAAAGAAATGGATTAGGGGTAACATAGAGCCATGTGGTACAACACAATCATGCATGTGCACATGATGGACAAAATCTGCTTTCTCGATCCTCAAGTTAAACGGTATATGAAGGGGTCATTGACGTGAAAGTGATGATAGCCACGTATGTAAGTGATATTAAAGGGACGGTGTCACGCATCGATACAAGTCAACTTGCATTTGCATTTTATAGCTCCTTTGAACTTGAGATTTAACACGTGATGTTGTGGTGTTCTATATGCCATCTGCGAATATATGGACTTTGATAGACATTGAAGGCATACATTGTACCACCCTATGTGCAAGAGAGAGCTCCTACATTGGTGTTTCCCACCCACCCCCCCCCCCCCGTTTCCGCTTACAGCCACAATGAGACATTATTTTTGTTCGTTAACCACCGAAGCCATGCCCTGCAAAACACCGAAGGCTTCAAACTTTGTCCCGGCTTTTGAAGACGATCGTCAAGCGACCTTCGTGCTGGTGTAACAGCAACTTTAGTACAAAGCGAAAGTAATGGCGATAATAATCGTGTCGCGAGACCAAGATCCTGTCCGGAAGTGGTTCCGGCCAGTGGTTGTGAACAAGCCAGTGTGTAATTAGCTCATGTGCACGTTAGCTCATGTGCCCATTTCCCAAATGACCTTACTCTTCTCGTTTCTCATTTACTTAGGTACTTCACTCGTCAAAGCGACAGAGTGCATAAGCTTGCCCGCCTATGAAGTTCATGTTCGAACAAAGAATGAACTTGTGTAGAGCATGGTGACCAGAATGGCCCGTCAATGTATTAACGCTTAGGGAAGCACCCATAATTCATAGTATCGCACTGAATGCAATGAATGCATGCACTAAAACTCGATATACAGTGTATAATCATTGTCAAATATCATATCGTCTTTATTCATCTTTGTTGCTGTCAAGTGGTTGGTTGGTAGGCAGCATTTATAAGAATTACATGAATAATAATTATATCACATATACTTATCTCAGTGAATTAAAAAACGTCATGCCTGCTTGATCACTGACCTTTTCTGCTCACAATGCGCAAAGTGGAACTATTATTTTTTAAACGAACTGGCTTATTACAGAGGAGGTCACAACAGTGAAGGAACTTCAAGTGTGTAGGCTAATATTGTCCCAGAGAGTTTTGTTTTTAAGGATATCGATTACACAATGTATATCGATGAATCACCCGTGTTTTTGTTTTGTTTCTTTTTGTTTTGTTTTGTGGGGGAGGGGGCAAAGCGTAGTGCGTTAATATCCCAATGCTTGCATAAGCATGGACTGTGCTGAAGTGGTTATCCGGGTTTCTCGAGGGAAACCATGAGAGAGTAATATTCCGAGATTAAAGAAAACAAACAAATAAACAAACAACGACCTAATGTCTGCTTTTGTATTTGAATCTCAGCGAATGTCAGATCGATAAAATACTTTCAAAATAGAACATTGTAGAAGATGGCACATAATGTGTTTTTTACTCTTTCATACTACTACTTTAATACTTAGCGAAGCTCGGTAAAAGTCCGATATAGTATCAGACTTCATAAAGTATCATAGTACTAGTAGTATAGAAGTAGTTGTAGTAGAAGTAGTAGTAGTAGTAGTAGTAGTAGTAGTAGTAGTAGTAGTAGTAGTAGTGTAGTAGTAGTAGTAGTAGTAGTAGTAGTAGTAGTAGTAGTAGTAGTAGTAGTAGTAGTATATTAGTAGTAGAAGTGGTAGTAATGATGGTAGTGGTGGGGATAACGTCAATTAGGGTTCAAGAAAAGCATTCACAGTGTTCAAGAAGATTCATCATTTAATTAGTGAACGCCTGACCTGCTTATTAGGAGACAAAATGAGCATCATAATTATCTTGATACCGCAGGGCATCTAAACAGAATTCAATATGCATGCATTTATTGTCTTTCAAGGATTGTGGTTATTCTTGAAAGGAAACCTTATAACAACAGGCATTATTGTTGTTGCTATGATATCAGCATCCTGAACTTATTATTTGTGCTCGCGTGACATTCCCTGCGTTTCTGGTTCTGAAGACATTTTTGTCTTTTCCGGGCAATCATAGTAGTCCTTGTTGAAAGTACTCCTTTTGATTACATTTCAGAGACTATACAACTCGTGTTATTTTGTTATCCCTTTACTTCGTTTTGGAGTTTTTGTTGCTGATTACACAAATAGATTTAAAGAGCAAAAACGGTCACGGTAATACTCTATATTGTGACGACGCTACTTTTCGATTTCAAATTTTATTGTTGTAAATTTAGTATGGCGCTTGTGCATGCAGCAACCTACCAGACGTGATAGCAATGCTTTGAACATCTTGCTGCTTTTTTTTTCCCCCAGAGATATTAAACATCGGATGCGAGGAGGGTTTAGAACAGCGTATTAGGGTTACCAGAGGACCCCCCCCCCCCACACACACACACACACGTAAGTACAACACGCACACAACTGCTGTGACGCGAATGGAGTGTAGCATGCATACCCATGCATGGAGGCTAATGTAGCTCCATGGTATTACCCATAAAAACTAGTGAAGTGGATCCAAAAATTGCATTAGCATCTAATCACGACGGTCGTAATTACAAATCTCACCTTGATAATATCATGATTCATTTCTCCTCCAGTCCTCCCAAGAGACCGGAGGAGCCCCGCTTAGAGGCACGCATGGGTGCCTCGTTCCCATGGCAACCGAATGGTAATGATTTTGTGTTCCCTTAAGTCGTTCCACTTTAAAGGCGGCCAGAGGACAAAACATATACCCACATTCAGGCCCAAGGTATCTCGGCGAATTGCAATGGACTCCCGAAATGTGTGAAATTGGTCACTCTACTCCAATTGCGTACTTTAGTAATATGCTCTACTTCTCGAGGAATTTGCAGCATCATCCATTACGATCGCTGGTTTGACATCTTTGAAGAATTGTCTTTTCAATTTCTATAAGGTGAAGCACTCTGAAACTTGTGAGATAAAAGTCATGGGGATTATATATTATATCTTTGAATATTTATGAATATACAAGCACATACAGTCATGTATAGGCCTAATGATAATGATACAATTATGCACGTTGTATATGTCTATGAGTATGTATATGTGTTTGCACATACGAACACGGCCACACGAACGCACTCACACACACACACACATACATAATGTTTGAATCAAATAACATTAATTTTTCTCTTTTATGGGGGAACAAATCCTTTGGAGACTTTTGGCTCCTTCCCTTTGATTGACCTTTCAACACAGTTGAACGCAAGTCTCACCAAATAGTTATGGATATATAATAGGCAAGTGCTTGCATTTGTATAGAATCGGACGCTGCTGAAGACCTAATTTCGTCCTGTCAGTTTGTACGAACAATCTCCGAGTCCTTGTGTATAAACTGCAGTTTCTCGGGTAAGGTATATTATGAGGATGCCGCGAAAGTGTATCCAGATCGTCCAGCTTGATACTTCATAGATTACTTAATCATCGTATGTGATCAGAGTTCTGGCAGAGGTGATATTTTAGTGTGACAAGAGATCGCGAGATGAAGCGCCACTCTTAAAGGTAGGGGATACCTTTTACAGACCTCCCAAAATGCAGCAAAACATTAAATATGAACCTCAGGGGACTTGTTTAGGCCACTGCTGAGAAATTTGAAAGTCAACAGTAAACTACAATTTGAATAATGCATAAAACTCAACTACTCAGTAGTTCTGTGTGTCAGCCACACTTAAGCCTTTTTGTTGCAGTCTTCTGTATTTTTTTTTTTAATCTATAAACACAAATCTAAAAGTATAAGAGCTGATGTAATAACATATAGAGTGTGTGGCAAGAATGTTTATAGAAATGTTTGTAAGTTTTGATGAACTTTCTTCACAAAATATACATGATGGACACACATGCAGTGCATGGGTCTACAAAGGTAGCCTAGTAATGTACTGAAATTTACGGTGAGCCCCGAAAAAAATTCAATTCAAAATCTAACGGTCAATAAAAATGTACTAAATGTTACCTTCCACTTTCAATACTTTATGGGAGTTTCTAAAATGATACTCTCTTCAACATACCACTGTATTTATACAACTCTTCATTTAAGGCATGCAAATGGGATTCCCTACCTTTAACAATTATTGTACATGTACAGATAAGACAAAGGGAAAACTCAAAGGGGGGGGGGGCGGAAACCCAACCCTTAGACTGAATGAGAATTCGAGATTAACATGTAAAGAAATAGACCAATTCCTGTGTATATAATGTATATATATGTATATATATATATATATATATATATATATATATATATATATATATATATATATATGTGTGTGTGTGTGTGTATGTGTATATATATATATATATATATATATATATATATATATATATATATATTATATATATTTACATTTCATATTCGTGTTTCAAGATCACATATTGACACTTTCGATAATGGCTTAATAAGTCCATGTAATACCCTTCGTGTTAACCGCTTCTTTCATATCAAAAGTAGATAGTGTATGGATAATGGTTTTCTGCCCTATTTCAACTCTTTCAGCTGTTCAAATTCCACGCTCCCTTTTCCCCCACAATATGCCGAACAACAGCAGTATGTGTGCACAGGTGACGTGTTTTGTATCTCCCATCAATATTGAATCTAGCCTTCACCATCGAACGCCTTCCCGCCGCAGCATAGATAGAATCTCTTCTCTTCAATGGCGCCAGAAGAAATGCAGAGAAAACGGCGTTATCTTATTTTGTTTCGTCCATGTGAACAGTACACATTCCAGCGCTATTCTACAAGAATGTCTACTCGTCGTTCATGCCGTGCACGTTTCAAACTAGCTTACTTTCCTCTTGGGAGAATTTAACGTTTGCCAAGACGGAAAAATCGCGGCTGTCGGACGTCACATCAGATTATAAGGATCTAAATTGCATTGAAAATTAGCGCCCGCCGTTGTGTGTATTGCTGGCTGTGTGCGCCGCACAGACAGCGCTGTGGCGCTTTTTCGGCATCCTGTCGCATTCTCATTGGCTGGCCACGTACCGTTGGGTAGTGGCTTCTCTTATCGAGCGGCAATTGGATGGGAGGTCGAGCGCATCGAATTTTAGAGCACGCGAAACCGACACTCGAGCGGAGAACGTCGCGTTCAATACGTCTCGCAGAAGGCGGAGGAAATATTAACCATCGATTGCAGTGACTTGATCTCGAGGTGCAAATAAGAGAACTGAACAGACTCTCTTTACCCGCGCGCCATGTACAGCGGTCGTCTGCTCTCGAATGGTTATGCAGAGGAGGAGCCGGAAGTTAGGAGAGGACTTGTAAATTATTGCAGTGTGAAGCAGTCCAAGTGTTCTACGGCGAGTGTGAGGAGAGAGAGGGAGTGGGATCGAGTTAAAAAGAGAGAGAAAGAAAGGAAGAGAGAGGAAAAATACATCGCTTTCATTTAAAACCCTCCGATGTATCTGTTTAAGATGGAGATATTAGATTATTGTTGGTGAAGGACATGAACGTCGTTACTGCAGATAACGAAGCTGAGACGCAAGGTGCTTTGCTGTGTTGACGCGTATGGAGCGTATATGTGGAACGTCAATTAAGTGAGTGCTTGTATAGTTTCGTCTAATGATGTCGTTCTTCGCAGCGCTGTGATCATTGTCTTGCTTCCGCGTCGTGATGATCTTAGAGTCTCGTTGTTTTATTTATTTCCCCTTCTTCTTTTCTTGTTCAAATAACCTCGGCCATGAAAGGCGCGCGTTTCCTTCCTATGTGGCGGCGCCGTGATATGGATATGATAAGTACCAATTTGGAAGTTCTCGCTCGACCAGCTTAGAATCGTGCCTTTGCTGATGTATGACTCCCCGTTTCGTCGTCTTCCGCGATCGTTGCAAATGAAATTTTGATCCCTGGCTGGCCGCCCCTGGGCTTCGCAGAAACTGTGGCGAAATGGATAACAGCTCAGCGACGAAGGGCGAACTGTGTTTTGAATGAATCCCAAGTCTGCACGTAGCTCCGATTCGTCGTGAATACCAACTTATCATATTGCTTGCATTACGCCTGGCTCTTCATGGAGGGGAAATTGACTGTGATGATCAATCTAGGAGCGGCGTCGTACAGAGGGGCTGCTAACGCATGAACCAAGTTAAGGGAATAAATCTGATCTGACACAGACCTTGAGGGAATTCACCGAGGTATCAATATTTCCTTCAATTTTCTGTGGCGCTGTGCTGGCCTCACAGTTCCATCTACCGCCTCTCCTCAATCACTCGAGTGAGTCTTCATCAGTTTACGGGTGGTGATAAGTCAAAGGGATAACACTATCTTTGTAGCTCGTATATGCCTTGTAAGAAAAGTCCATCGCAGTGATGTTCTCTTGTTTGTTTTAAGTGGAAATGGAACAGTTTACACTGTAAAGATGGATTGGTATTAGCAATTGTGAATGCATCATAACTATTATATTAATATTATGATATGTTTCGCCCACAATGTTCATTCATAGTCATGTATGAATGTTAACAGCAAACTGCATTATTTAATGCAAATGAAAAAAAAAATTGGATTACAGTTATGGAAATGGAAATGGACTTGGAAGGATGACATGCTATTAACTTGCAGCTTTCAGGTCACGGAAGCGAGCGTTTTTCGACGAATTAATGTTTAGGGCGGGAAGCAATGCGGAGGAATTCATTGGGAGAAGAGGAGGTTTAATACAATCCAAGAATCTCATGAGACACTATTTTCCACACTGGCAATCAGAGGATTTATTTCGGGCGCCATGTTTTGTTAGAGGGGCTAACAGATGAGTTCGTACACGAGAGAACCACTTGGAGAATTTCGATACAATATTAGTGCATTCATCTCGCGTTAAATCCGACAGCACACACGATGAAGCACAGTGCCGATGTTTAGCTCCTCTGGCTTGTTATTGTTCTTGTGTGTGTTTTGTTTTGTTTTGATTTGTGTTGTGTTTTTTGTTGTTTTTGTGTTTTTGTGTTTTTTTTGGGGGGGGTTGTGGGTTTTTTGTGTTTTGGTTTGTTTTTTGTTTTGTTTTTTGTTGTTTTTGTTGTTGGTTTTTTGTTGTTGTTTTTTGTTGTTTTTTTTTTTTTTTTTTTTTTTTTTTTTTTTGGGGGGGGGGGGGGGGGGCTCACATTCATGCAATGCGTGCACGGGGGAGCCGTTTACGCTTGTTACATGAATGTGAATGTGAAGAGTTGTATCAGACGCCGTCTCCGGAGTACACGACATTGTGGTTATTGTGTCACTTTGTATTGGTTTGAACAGGGAGGTGGGAACTCCCTGGATTGAAAGGGTACCTCTTATCATTTTCTGAATGCATGTGATTACTATCCATGAATACTTCAGGCTCAATAGCTATCATACTGACAATGATTTCATCTAATGCGGACATGGAAAAAGAACATGTTCCTTTCCTTTCATCATCGGGATGTGGTGTGCTGTCCGCTTTGTTACCTACTTTATTTCTTCCCGAGATTCGTTTTAAACCCATGATATACCGAGCAAGAAAAGGGGTCAGTGCGAATTTCCCAGGGACTTCCCACCGAGTTTCGACACCCATTCTGTGTAATGGGGGGGGGGGGGGAGATGGAGCGCCTTTCAGAACTCGCCAGCAAGGTGCGAACGGGTGAACAACGACCGTCAGATCTCGACTATCAAAAGAGCTTGCCTATATACCGAGGTATACTTCGTATGGTTCTTTTATCGTTTTGTGCACGCCACGTACGCAGGCTCGAGTCCCTTTCAAGCTGAATAGTACCTGTAGACGAGTGCTTTTGCTGTACATTCTGACTAAAACTCATTTAGGGCGTCACTGTGGGTCTCTTTCATCACTCTCTTGTAAATTCACTGACTCTGGTTGATCTGCATCAAGGTAGTATGCTTTTATTACCATCAAATTTTTATCATGATTATCATCACTCATTATCGACGTGATCCTCTGCCACAGTTTTCTTTCCTGCTTGTCTTTTTGTTAGTGTTTTTCAAATTGTTAGGTTTTGAAATTTGAGTGGATAAACGCCAGGATTTGAAGGAAATGGAGATAAAGACTGCGTTATTTTATTAGTTGTGTGTGTTTGTGTGTGTTTGTGTGTGTGTGTGTGTGTTGTGTGTGTGTGCTTCATCTCCTAGTCGCTACAGACGAGAGAGACATGTAAAACATGTTTTCTTACCCGATGCTCGGCGAAGATACCATATAATGTATTCACGTTATTATTTGTTGCTTTTCAAATGGAGCTAACAATGCATGGTTAAGATTAATTGGGATCTGTAATTACCCCTGAAACACGCAACTTTTTTCTGGGTTTTTTTTTTCTGAATTCCAGTCAGAGCGCTTTAGCGGTCTGCTGGCAGGTCCCCTGTATAATGGGATACAGCCTATCCACATTTCATGTATTATCGCCATATTCATGGATGGGTAGAACGGCAGGTGCACATCGTAGGCCCACAATGTACGAGAGTAGTTGGTCATACTCTTATGGCTTGGGTAGTGATAATACATGCGTAGCCTTTCAACTCATGTTTTTGTTTTTGTGTTTTTCTTTTCAACTGCTTTTTTTTTTTTTGTCTCCGTTCTCTCCGTATAGTTCTCATTCGATTAGGCCCCCATCTCACTCGGAAGTAAGGCGACCATGGCGACCATGGCGATCTTTGACGATTTAACAAATCGTGGCGCGATCGCCGTCCGTCTCCATTTTTGGCCTCCGAGGCGATTACACTACGGTTTTTCAATGCTCAACATGCGCTGTAGGCGATAGTGCCACGATAATGCTACGACGCTGCCACGTTTTTGCCGCTTTTCCAAGCAGACGAGACGCGCTGTTTCTGCGATCAAAGCGATCGTATTGCGATATTCGCACGCTTATCAAGACCTAGCTACAACAGTAATACGATCGGAGCGACAGTGATACGTTTACGCTGGGCTCATGCTACGATCTCAAGCGATCGGGGTATAAAATGGGTTTCATGACTGAATTACTTCAGGCAGATGTCAATGTCAAACCAACATGGATGTGCAGAATATGGTTTTACCCTTACATCTTAGCATTCTAGAACACACCATTAGAACCTGATGTGAAATTGCACCTATAGTTAAGTCATCCATTCAGTTAAAAGGGTAAATGTGTGTATATGACATATGACAAGAACCGGCTTACGAGCAAACTACAAATCGTATCCTTCAATGAGACAATTTTATGAAGATATATTTGAAAAAAATTACAACTTCATTGACTTTCATTGACTTGCAATGGTATATGACAAACAATTTAATAAACAGAGTAGATTCGTACTGAGTGTACATGGAAAAATGAATTTTGTACGCTTTTCTCCATGTTCACCTTCCTTGTCAGTGCATCACTTTCTTTCGTTCATGGCTGGTTTTTGTTACGTAATACTGTAAAGGTGGTAATTTTCATGGGCGATGGGGGCCGCTTTCGATGCGCTTGAGTTACGCCTAACGCGTTACTGCCCCGTCAGAGTTACCAATGTGGCGCTTTTAATGCGCTTGTGAGACAATTGTGATACGCTCTAAAACCACGGCGACCTCGCTACGGAAGTTTTGGACATGTTCAAAACTTCTGTAGCGAGATCGCCGACCATGGCGATGGTGGCGACCCTCCGCGCTTCTGAACCGTAAGAAGAGTAAAGCTACAAAAATCTAAAGCTTGGGTGCGCTAGCCACTGTTACTGACGAGGTCAGTGAACAAAGTCCCTTACTAAGGCTTTAGGTCATAATGAACAACAGTGGAACTTCATAGCGAAAGATGAAAAACATACAAACGAAAGGTCATTCCTCTGAAAAGAAGACAGGTTTGCCAACCACAATCGTTCCCTTTTTCCTTACAGGATCATTGAGGGCAAGCTCGAAGAATACTTTGTTATTATATGGTGCTACACTTATCTGCCCTGCATTTGTGCTGGTATATATAAAACCCTTTGTCGAGCTCTGCCAGTAAAACCTTCGCTATTTCTTTCTGGCGTTTGGAAGCCGTTTCAGAGAGTGACCTCCGTTGAAATCAATCACTGTATACCATGGGGTTTTAGCCATCTTATTTTATAGTCTGGGTCGTCAAGTACGGATAGAGTGCTCATCTTAAAAGAAACCCTAACACTGCAGTAGGTCATCATCCTTGATATTTTGCTTAACCCTCGTCTGTGTACTTTGAGTGTCGATTGGCCGAGAAAACCCTATTTACAGCGTTGTACACACACTGTCAAAGGTCCCTGGCGTGTAAAGGGTTAAAGAGCTATACATGTATGTGAGGTAATCGAACTCACTGCCAGTATCTTAAAGGGACATTCCAGACGATTTTCATAATTTCACATCATGTAGTACAAAAATCGACAACTCCATGCATAAATCTCTGGAATTCATTTTGGTTCTTGAACAGAGAAACAATATTTTGAAAAATCTCAAACAAATTACACTGAACAAGGATGATGACATAGGAGGTTCACATATTTCAGAAACGTAGCAGTGTAATTCCATTACAATACCGCTTGCTTGCGAGTTCACCTGTGTATAATCTATGCATGCCTTCTTTTGTTCTGCTTCCTTGAGCCCCAACTCATGCATTCTTTTGGTGACTCTGCCATGTCATCATCCTTGTTCATTGCAATTTCTTCTAAATTTTGAAAATATTCTTATTCTTCATCCCAATCATCACAAATTCAGAAACTCTGTCCTCAGTATAACTAATTTATAGTTATTCAAATGTAAAAATCTGAAAATCATCCGGAGGTCTCCTTTAATAAAGCCCATGAATGAGACAGTACACTTTAAGGACTAGTGTACTCTGCATAACAAATGGCATCATAATCGCCCATATTATTCTTTATCGTAGAGCAATATAAAAAAATAAAAAAACAGTTGCTGCATCAGATCCAGGATGCATT
The DNA here is from genome assembly GCF_964275005.1 of Diadema setosum. NCBI lineage: Eukaryota > Metazoa > Echinodermata > Echinoidea > Diadematoida > Diadematidae > Diadema > Diadema setosum. Next base: position 27,489,334 of record NC_092695.1, read on the forward strand.
ATACACAGACATGGATGTCTGTGACGAAACATACAGTATAGGCCTACTGTAAGTTTCCCATGAATATTATGCTCCCAAATCAGCGATTTGATCAAAACTTAGCCTTCGTCTTATGTTTCATAGCCCCTTTGCATGTACAATATAATATCAAACGATGTCTTCTTTTCGTACAAGTGTTTGATGAAGGCAAAGCTAAAATGTCTTTGTCATTGCACAGAATTTAACTCAAATAGCACCTAAGGATGGACATCCAAGTGTCGGCGAAAACGACTCTCTCGAAAGTCTCAAGATACTTTCACTCACTAGGTCATCATCACTTTACAAATATCTTGATAAGTTCTGGATGGAAATTGCTTCCTACATTTTTTTTTCTCCGACGCCCAAGATACGTGCAAGTCCAACATGACTGTATCGTTTCAGAGACCCCATCAACGCGCAAATACATCGACGTCGTGGTAACTCACATAGACAACTGTACAGCCGTCTACTTATGATTAGGCCTATGTGTGATGTTCCAAAGTGTTCCAAAGTACAACGGTATATACACTGCATTCGGCAGAAGAAGGTTTGATGCTGTGTCTCTAGACCCATGCTGACATTAGTTAGTTGCCATGGTATCAACACATTTCCCTCACATTGATCCATCGCGTGTGGTGTACACAGTGGTCAACAGAAACTAGATGGTATTGATAATGCGTGCGAGCAATTCGATTTCAGATCGACATTTTCAAGGTTTTAGGATTATTTACTTGTGTCGGTTTAAAAAATGCATAGTGGACTTTTCATTGATTTCCTTGGACCGTTTTACATGAGAGTAAAGAATATACATGTACTTAAGCATAGGATGATGGGAACAACCACGTTTCATGTTCATGTACCCCCACCATTTAAGAACCATGTAAGAACTGCATTCGAAGAATTTATCGACATTACAACTAGGAAATGACGTGCTGAACACAGATTCTTGTTTTATACAGTAAGCAGGCCTGCAATAACCGTATATTGATCAGGTTCTACCAACCGCTAAAGACCATTTATGACCACTTAAAGAACACTTCACAGAACATCAAAACCTTCTTCAGTCATATAAACCCTTATCTTCATACCGGTAATTTGAGAATATGACACTTGTATGCTAACGGTGTAAAATGTCTGAATATAATCGTAATGTGCATGTTCCATGGACAGTAAAGAAACCAAAATATCTTAAATCTCTTTTTTTTTTTCTAAATAAGATTTCAATCACCCACCAAACCTCGTCTATGCCCCTGCGATTTGGAATATGAATTTGTATTTTGTCTCGGCACATGTATGAAATCGTCCGAGATACAGGTCAGTTTGTATAACGCATCACACAATACGGAATAGATTTATTTTCTTGGATTTCTTGTATATGCACTGTCCTTAATCGTATATCTATTGTTGTTTCGTTGATATAGATTCTGTTCTGGTGGCCGTTAGCACAACCGAATTTCACCATGAGTCTAGCATCGGTGCTAGATGCTATCGACAAGCACAACATCGAGTTCGTCCGCATGGAGATCTCCGACGTGTACGGCATCGCTCGCTCAAGGACGATTCCCGCCCGCCACGTCGAGAGAACGGCGAGGTCGGGTCTGTTCATGCCAATGGCCACGTACGCCTTCGACCCGGCCGGTTCTTGCGCCGACGAGTACGGATGCGGACTGTGTCGCGAGGTCGGCTACGGTGACGTCCTCATGTTCCCAGACTTCACAACATTCCAGGTGTTGCCGTGGTGTGAGAACACGGCGCGCATATTGATGGAACCTGTCGTCGACGGCGAGCCATTCATGGTCGATCCTCGCCTCATCGCCCGGAATCAGCTCCAGCAACTGGAGGAAATGGGGTACTCCCTCCTGTCAGCTCATGAATACGAGTTCTACGTCGTCGACAAAGAAACGCGGAAACCCCTAACGAAGGACGCCAACTTGTTGTCGACCCTACGGACATACACGGACACGAAACTGCTTCACCAAATGATGCGAGATCTACCGAAGGTCGGGGTAGACATCGAGAGCGCGGAAGGCGAAGGAGGTGCCGGACAGCTGGAAATCACTTATCGGCCCTCCTTCGGCCTGCGTGCGGGAGATAACGCGCACACATATAAGTTATCCGTCAAAGAGATAGCTCGGCAGCACGGCTACATGGCGTCCTTCATGTCCAAACCTTGGCTCGACAGAAGTGGGTGCTCCTCTCACTTCTGTCACTCACTCTGGGACTCGGCGACAAAAGAGCCGCTCCTCTACGACCCCGACAGTCCCACGAGACTCTCTGCCGTGGGGCAACATTGGCTTGCTGGACTTATCGAGCACGCTCCCGCTCTTACGATTTTGGCCTCTCCCACAGTCAACTGTCTCAGGCGAATTAAACCGAATACCTTCGCTCCAATCAACGCGACGTGGGGCATCGACAACCGTACGACGGCGATGCGGGTTAAGTTCAATGGGCCGAGAGGAACGTACGTTGAAAACCGCATCGGCGCCAGCGGCAGCAATCCCTACCTCCTTCTGGCCGGCACCGTCATAGCGGGAATGGACGGCATCAGGAGAGGGCTCCCGCTCCCTCCTGAGAATCCGGGAAGCGCGTATGACGCCGATACTCTTCCCGCGGGAACGAGAGAACTCCCGACAAATATGGAGGCGGCAATGGAAGCACTGGTTTCGGACGAAGTAATGAGAGAAGCGCTCGGACCCGGGTTCATAAAATGCTTCTTTGCCATGAAGCGAAAAGAGCTGGATGAATCGCTTCAGGCCACTGCCAATAAGGACGAAAACTGGGAGCGTAATATGTTCTTTGAGTATCTTTGAGTCAGAGATGATGGTAGCTTTCGCCACGCAACTATGGTTTGACGGTCCAGCTGCTCAGTGAACTCAGTGGAATGAAATTATTTATCATTGTTGAAATGGTTGATATGAAACATTCCATTTTACATTGACAAAGTAAGATGTTATGCCCAAACTGTACTTAGTCATTATGCTGCCTGAGTGTTGTTTCTTGATGTGTTGATGGCTGAACTAGTCGATAGGTAAACCTGAAATATAATTGGAATGGTCTAGATTTTTCTCTTTTTTTTTCAATTAGAAACAGGCTTTAAACTGGGCATGTAATGGCCAGATTTTTAAGGTCAGTGACTTAAAGTGATACATACAAGGTAAGACAAGAAAAAAAGGAGAGGCAAAATGCATATTTCGTAAAAATATGCTCCAGCTCGCCAACAGGAAAGGGCGGTTTGTTTGATTTTGACTTCTGTCGTCCAATAACGTGTATCGGAACCAGCCAAGCTCGGATTCATCGTTTATTCTCTGACATAGCACAAATGTATATAATGAATGCAGAGATTATCATTGGATGGTCACGTGTTTAATTCTACTTATTTAATGTCCGGAGTGGTTATCAGTCACTCTTATCTCATGTTGTTTCCGTATTGTAGTCATGCTATGTATTTTTCTTTGCGTCCGATCATGACGCAGACAATTTCTTTTTTTAATTAAAAACATTCATTGGCGTGGTGGGGATATATTCAACTTGGAATTGACTATTTCTACTTTTTTTTTTTACTCTCCACCATGCCGTCAAGTTTTGTACAATATCCACACCCAAGATGATAAGACAATTGTACTAAACTGAATTACGCTGTCATTTCTCGCACAAACGTACAACGGTAGCACACTTATTATTTCTACCTCTGTATATGTTTGTGAATGCTCTCCCCCCCCCCCCTCTCTCTCTCTCTCTCTCTTGACGAATTGGTATATACTCGCTTTCCAAGCGTTATAAAACCAAGATAAAATCACATGGATCCGTCCGAACTGGATGTTCTCACAATGTCTTCTTTCGTATATATATATATTGACATACACTTTGTAACTCTTGCAACATTCGACTAATGCAGTTACGTATTTCCTCAGCAGGGCCAACATCTAATCAACCGTGACTATAGAAGTCGTTGCAGTTGTTTAACTGTAAATCTGGTCACTTGCAATGCTCGCAAAGTTCTTGGTGAAACGGCATCACATTTGCTCAGACGGGCACAGTATAAATTTTCTACAATCACCTCGTTTGGTGGGTTAGAGTTGTAACGCGAAAAAAAAAAAAAAAAAATCCTGCAGAGAGCTTAACGTACATTGACGGAAGGGCGCCCCCATGTGTAGTAAACTTCTCTGTTCCAGTCGGATTTGTATGACACCTCTCATGTTTATCTTCAAGTCGACATTGTTTTTGTAGCTACGATGTCCATGACCAGCGAATCGAAGTGACGCACAAATAGGTCGTGTGCAATATCCTCTTCAGATTCAGTATTGTTTTCCAGTTTCTAAAACCAAACGAGCTAACCAAAATGATTTTGTAGGTAAATGCTTGTTATAGACCATGTATTTGCAGTTTTGTATCACTAAATCGCATCAGCCATAACTTGGGGTCTTCCCAAGTAAGAAAATATGATCCAGTGATTTATGCAGTAAGTAAGGACTGGTGCATTGATTTTTCAGTGCATAAATCATTGAAGCCCCCCCCCCCCCCCTCATGGTTGAAATAGACATAAGCATAAAAAAACCACCCAAACCAAACAGATCAAAAAGTAGCACACCTGAATCAACTGCATAACTTAACCCTTAGAATATATTGATTGAAAAAAAAAAAAAACAAGAGCCGATATGTACATTTCACCTGTTTGTATTGTTCATGCACCAGGCCATGCATTCCATTCTGTGAATAACCACAACCACCTGTTTGTGATCGATATCAAAGGGCCTAAGAAATACATGTTGACTTGTGTTGATCTAAAATTACCTGATCATCATTTAGTTGACCAACTAAAACCCCGTTTTAACAAAGCCTTTCAAACCAGAGTTATCGCGACAACGTCCGGGCATTTTTTTTTTTTTTTTTTTACCCTGCCTTTTAAAACGGTCCCCGCAAAATTTTATTTGGACGTTTACATTTGCCAAATTCTACCCTAGCCAGCTAGGGTAATCACCCAGACATTACCCCGACAGCCCTTCTGTTAAAACGCTCTTGCTCTCTTCTCTGTTTTCTTCAGATTACTTGTCTTGCAAACGCTCACAAAAACAAAAACAAAACAAAAAGCTACCAACGCAAGATTCTGCCAATGAACTCACCCATTAATCACTGCTTAAGTACTACGAACTGTGATTATCAAAAGACAGTGGAACTTTCATGCTTCTATTCTACTAAAGATTAATAAAAGACACTCTATGGTAACGTGCAATTTATGCTCAATCTTGGGGAAGATGCATGTAATGTCTTCTTTAACCATATCAGTACTTTACCAGTGATTGACAAAAGATGTCATAGACAGAATCTTTGTCTGGAGGGTTTATAGTGGGCGTATCCAAGTAATCTGAAGAAAAATAGTACACGTACAAAAATTAATCATATAATATAGACAACATAATTATTAAGATATTCTTGTGGCCACATAAAATGATGAAGATATTATGAACCAATACTAGTCAAGATTCATTTGTATTGCGAGAAATATTTGTCAGCTCGGCACTGCTCGTGTAGTTACAATCTCCTTGTCACGTGATGTGTTTCCGACCAGTGACAAGAGACGTAAATTCAAATAACGCACAAATAAAACGTGTCATTATACCCTCTTATAATCCATCAATGTTTTCCAGCTTCTAATACCAAACCAGCTAACCAAACGTTTTTGGCAATATTTGTAGTTGGAAACGAAAGCGTAAAAAGTATATGCTTCTTACAAGCAGGACGCACCTGTATCAACTGCATAACTTTACCTTTAGAAGTGATTGAGGAAAGAAGAGCATATACATTTCACTTGGTTTGTATGCATGCATCAGGTCATGCATTCCACTCGGTGAAGAAAAAAACCCCCACAACCACCTGCTTGTGATCGATATCAATGGCATCTTGAGGTAAAATGCACATGGTTTTTAAATGTGTGTTACGCGTTTGTCCAGAACAAAAGATGGTCGTCCCACACTCTTGATTTTGTTACCTTGATTTTGTTATCAATGTTGTAAAGCACCACCCATAATCGATTTTCCGATATTATTATTCCCTCTGTTCTGTTGGTTCTGTTGGTAAATATCGAGACTAAACTGTTCAAAATATAAATGAACCACTCGATAAAACTTGATTATTGTTACTAACATTTGACATAATGTGCGCATGTGCGGAGGACTAATATTTAAGTGTGGACTTTATATTTTTTAACACTGTTGACTATGATGATATGTTTACCTTTATCGGCTGGTAACAAATGAATGTGTATGTAATATATATCGCTCAATATTGTGCTGCATCTCAGTACAGATAGATAGACACGGGCTCTTGGAATGTGTATATTTAGGCGGTAGCAAATTTGTACAAATATTTACGAACCCTTTATTGCACAATGGCTGTAAAAGTATAATTTGTAGCACTTGCTAAACTTCGTCTTGGAATGAATGTAAGATGCACTGCTACTGATTTAGTCGCATGTAAAATTTAAAAGGAAATGAATATCCCTCAAATTGTATCATCGTACTATGTATAGTTTGACTAGAAAAACAGGTGCTGCGTAATTCTGGATGTGGACATTTTTTTTTATCAAGAACTCCAACAACTTTCCTCACGAAGAGGTCATTAAGCAGAGGGATAAAGTAATAATCAAAGGATTACCGACCTGCTTCCGTTTACCTTTTACAGGACGGCAGAACACATCGTCCTTCCTTATACCACTCCCTTATATGTCGCTTCCCTCCTCAACTCTCCTCTTTCTTAATATCCTCTTCTTTTGCCAAGTAACGATTCCTGCAAGGACTATACGTATATTATGGTTTCTCCCTTTGATGCAATTTCTGTGTATGGTTTAAAGGGATGTACTGTATTGGTGGAGATGAGAATTGAGCTTTTAACTTTTTTTGTGAGATACCAAGAAAACACGTATGATATAGTACAGCATACCATTTTAAGAGGAATTCAACGTTTATTTGATGAAAATCGGGTTTGGAATTATTGAAACATCCAAAAACAAAGTAAAACAAAGCGTAATAAAGTCTGGGTCCCACACTTTATCAAAGTCGCTCTTTTTTGGATATCTCAGCCATTTCACAAGCAATTTTCATCAAATAAACGTTGAATTCATCATGCAGTAACTTACATGCTCTTTCATATTTCATAAGAGGTTTCTCATTATCTCACCAAAAAAAAAAAAAAATGTTAGAAACCTGAAATTAGGTCTCAACCAAAACTATACAATCCCTTTGAGTACAATTTAAACACTCTGAGACCTTACACATTCTGCAGACAAGACACACTTGCATGTGGCATGTCGTTAAATACACAAAAAACAGACCAAATATGACGAATAAACTGTGAAATAGAATATTACTGGCCAGGATTCCAGTTCTAGTAATGTTAGTTTACTCCTTCCTGTATCAGACTTCTGAAAGTTGTTAAATATCTTGGACCACTGCATTTTGTTTTCGTACTCAGAGATGTGTAATTGGATTTTCGAAATACTTGTACTAAGCCATGTAATTTGCGTGTTTTGTATCTTCTGATAATTTCAGAGTGTATCGATATGCTAAATGTTTGCTTACTTTATACATTTTGTACGTTTATATCACATGGCATGATTACTTTGGTTAATAATAATAGATTTGCGCTATAATAACACTTGTATATTGTGATTTATCTTCGTGTATATACAACCACTTTCGTATTGGACACACACTTTGCGATAGATAACTGCTGGTAGGTGCAAGTTACTTTCAGCTTGTACACTGTACATTATACCACTAAACTGTAATAACTAATCCAATGGAGATAATAGTAACCCTCATTTGAAAACGTACACATGGTGGGATCTAATCATGAATCGTTCGTTGAGACCAAGACGCCCTCTGTAGTTTATATGTATGTCATAGGTACACGAAGGCTGTCCAGAGCCTAAAATATTTTACTCTAAGATCCAGAGTGATCATTGTAACACTGACAGGGTGACTGGATGCTTCACAACTCACAACGTCCCATAAGAGAGGCTTATCGGGAAATTACCAAAGAGATAAGCCGTTTTCTAGAACATTGCAAGCACGCGATTCAGACTCCAATTAATACAATGTATCTGTATAGTTGAAAAGAACACTAGGCCTTCTTGAATGACAAAAACAATTAATATCATAAATACAAGAGAACGAGTCGGTAAAATGAAAAGCTATTGCAAAAGCTCATTATCATACTGTTAGTGATGATACTGGCAGTTTACTCTGATCTTGGTGGAAGTTTTTTTTTTATTTATTTGTATTTATTTATTGTTTTATTTTGACAGTAGGCCTTTCAGTTAGTAACTGATTTACAAAGTTTGATGATAGATGATGGCGTAGAAGGGAAGTTTACTGCGAGGAATGTGATGTGGTTGTTTGCATGAAAGATATTATAATTGTGAGTCGATGTGGCGGTGTAGTGTATTAGATGGGTGTCAGTGTCATGAAAGTGACGCACTTATCTCTGTAGCTATCACATTGCATAGAGATCAGTGTAGTGAAGTGATTGCATAGGGGTGTAAAGATGGTGGAAGGGTCGGTGTTGTGATAATGTGATTGTTAGCGTATAAACATTTTGTGGTTATCGTCGGTTTTATGATGGTGAGGCTATGTGAGTGTAAATATTATTATGTTGTGTTAGTGTCGGTGTTGTGATATCATGGGATGGTTGTAGAGGGTGAAGAGATTGGAGAGGTGATTCGATGTGTTGGTGCTGGTGTTAGTGTTAGTGTATAATGATGACAAGGCTGTTGCAAAGGTGTACAGTTCAGTTATCATGATCTCTCACCGCCAATTATTTCAAGTGTTTAACATCAGCCGGCCGCGGTCCGAGGACCCTGGGGCGTACGTCATAATGGGTATATGCAAAACCATGATTGTGTTCTCCACATTCTTCAAAATCTGAAAACATATTATCATTGCATTTTTTTCCTCTTCTGTTTCTACTGACTTCTTACCCACTTTCCTTTCCCCATTCATCACACACACACACACACACACACACACACACACACACACACACACACACACACACACACACAAACGCACTGAAATCATGGTTCTCCCTCTTTCCCTCCTTCTCTCTCTTAATTCTCCCTTAAATTACGTGCCCATTTTTAATACTCATTTACTTTAACTAAATTCTGATTTCCAACACTCTGGATTCATCTTGCATGCCCAGTCATGCATGCGGAGCAGATTTACGCAGAATTAGTCTTCCGTATCTGATGATATTGCATTATTATGATAGGAGGTAGTATACTGTGCAACCAGGGGCCGTTTCATGAAGATTGATCTGAAGAATGAATTTACGATCGATGCAATAAGAAAAAAAAAAAAGATACGCTCAATCTGCTATAAAACCTGCGCTTTAAATCAAGTGTAAGGATCTTTACGAAACAGACTTACGATTATTAGTTATCTTACGCTCGATTCACTATGTTCGATAAATCGAGGGTAAGATCAATCGTAGCTAATAGGGGTCCCTGATGTGATTAATTTTCATCCCATGTGAATTACATTAGCCATATTTTGTATGGCTGTAGGGAATACCGGCACTTGCTCGCTTATGAACTCCACAGTCTTGACAGAGACACGACATCAATTATCACGATTCTCTGTCTGGTCATAAGGCATTAGTTCTTTTGTTATTATTGGTTTTGTTCTGAAGTTACGTGCATACACGTGACATGATGTTTATGTAAATCCCAAAATTGTGTATTTCTCCCCATTGTTCACATCAGTCCTATAACCCCCTTGAAGCACTTGTGACTTACTGGTTTATTTGGAGTCATTTGATAGAAGGATATTTTTATCTTTTTCATTTTCTTTTCTTCCTTTTTTTTTTGTTTTTTTTTTGTTTGGTACGTGATGGTAAATTCCTAAAATTGTACTCCTTCTTGCACGTAAAATCATGATTCATATATTTGTTTTCGTTCAATCTTTCGGGTCTATTTCAACCGTAAAACATAAGATTTGATTACGAAACGAGTAAATTCCATTCTCGTTAAGTTGATGTATTTGCGATTGAAGATGCTAAAAAAGAAGAACAACAACAACAACAAAGAAAATATGGGATTTTTAGACATAACTTTGAAAATATTCTTTGTAATGTTATAATAAAGGTATCACTATTGAAAGGTTATATTTTGCTCGATATCATGATCGATAGTACCCTAAAATATTTTGAAATGGCACTATTTTGATAATGCATGTATACATAGGCGTAGCCAGGATTTTTTAGAGGGGGGTGTTTAACCCTATTAAGCCCAAGCTATTTTGACCCCTCGCAGGCCCGGGGGGGGGGGGGGGGGGCACATTGTGCCCCCCCCCCTTTATAACTTTTTTATTATTTGATGTATCATTGTCATATTTGGCACATGGGTAGAGTAACTCATACTCTACACGACTGTACATTTGAATTTTCTCAAGGTCACCCATGGAGGGCGCTAGTTTCCAAAATATAAAGAAATGCATAGGAAATGTGCTAAAAACATGATTTTTCTGCATAATTTCTTTATCCCCATTATATATGTCTTATCATAGACCAATCATTTTCATATTTGTCACAAGTGATAAACAAGTGGAATCTTATTATTTGTTATGGTTGAAATTTCTCAAGGTCACCACATGGGGGCGCTATTCGTGTCAACATAATAATACATTATGAGACCTGAGATGAAATGTTTGGGATGGGTACATGTACAGTTATGACATTTCATATTTGCATAATAGTGGAATTTCAAGATTACAAATTGAAAATATGAAGAACTAATGATGTTAGAGGCATAGCTTGGGTGAGGGAATCAAAATATCACAAAATAGAAGGGCAATCTTTAGAAAGTATTATTGTTTTCAATTATCTCTATTATATCTATTGTTTTATGCCTTTGTCACATAAAATCACAGGAAATAATAAGAAAAACTTTCCAGGACCATAATTACTTCAAATTTTACTCGTTCAACAAATTTCAGCCAAGAAACACCCATTTCATCCACTGTAATGCTGTTAAATAAAATGGGAACAGAAAAAAGATGCAAAATCTGACTGACATGGTTGTCAGTTTATGGTTGCCATGGCAACCAGCAACATCAAATATAGCTGAATTATATATCAAAATGTCCGCAATAAGATTTTAGGAAAAGTCACCAAATTTGGTTGAAATCGGATAAAGGGCGAAGGAGTGGCAAATGAAAATCTGGTAGGGGGGCATAATGTGCCCCCCCCCCCCCTGACACCGGGCGTCTTTTATATTTTTTCGTAAAAGACGCACGGTGTCAATTCGTTGTGCGCTCGATGGCTGTAGAGAGCACGCACGCGCATCATCCATACGGGGAGTGAATCCGTGGCCCAAACACAGCCCGGACGCAGCAGAAGTTTCTCATGCAGTAGCCTAAAGTTGCTACGTCGTGTCTGTGGGCTCCCAAATCCGTATGCTTTTGCCAACGGACGTTGAACAAGTGTGTGTGTGTCAACGGCGTAAATCCGTGCTGAGGAGTGTGGGGGGGGGGGGGGGGTGATCGGCGATAGTCACCATCACCACGATTACAAGCCCATAACCGGACGGGTGCAGCCATGCAGTGACGTACCGTGGCGGGTTGGTCAAGACAGGGGGAGTGGGGAGGGGGGGGGGGGCACCTCGTGGAAAAGTAATTTTGAGGGTGTGTATGCATGCTTGTGCGTGCGTGCGTGTGTATGTGTGTGTGCGCGTATGTGCGTGTGCTGTCAGTCTGGAAACTGTAATGGGGACTGCAATACATAACGGAATATGATACATTCCACTGCGCAGTCATTTTTTCCTTAAGCTGGTATCTCACTGAGCGGCGAACGTTTGCGAACGTAGCGAATTTGAGATTCGCCAACTTTTCTGACGAATGTTTGCGAAAAATCAAAGTTCGCTTCTGCCATTAGCGACAGTTAGCGACTTTTAGCGATGTTTAGCGACAATTAGCAACACTTCAGCGAATGTTTGCGAAAGCGTTTGCGAAACACAGGTGGCGACTATTAGCGAATGTTAGCAAATGTTAGCGACAATTTTGCAAATGTTAGCGACAGTTTTGCAAATATTAGCAACTGTTTGCAAATCCTTTGCGACAATTTTGCGAATGTTCTTGGACCTAGAAAAGTACCAGGCGATTATATAGTCAGACCCATAAAACGAACGTAAAACCTTCCACTGAATTCAGATCTCTTGTGACAACCGTTCAAGATGGATTTCCAGTATATGGAAATAAATTTCTGCCAAGAAGAGGCTCAATGTGTTGCTATCCTTGAAGAGCTGCTTTGTCAGGCTGCTGCTACAGCTAATTGTGCAGCATAAGAGAAATAAAATAAAGAAAAACAAGAAAGGAAGAAGAAAAGAAAGACTGTTTGGGTCAGAGAGTGGTTGTTGCAGAGGACAGACTTGCAGCAATTAATGATGGAGATGTCAAGAGCTTCAAGAACTTTCTTAGAGTGGAACCTTGTCTGTTTCAGAAGCTTTTATATAGGAACCATATGGTTACTTGTTCGCTAGCAGTGGCGAATCAAATAAAAATGTTTGCGACACCGTATTACGACCGTTTGCGAATTCTTACAAGTGTTTTGCGAATGTTTGCAACTGTTAGCGAAAATACAAATTCGCAAAGGTTCTCAAAGAAATTTTGAACATGTTCAAAATTTCTTTGCGACAAGAAAAACTGTTTGCGACAATAAAAACCGTTTGCGAACTTTCTTGCGACTGTTAACGAACCTTTTGCAACCCTTTACGAACCCTGGCGAAATCCCAAATTCGCTACGTTCGCAAACGTTCGCCGCTCAGTGAGATACCCCCTTTATGGATTATGGAATGACGGTGTGAAACGACAAATACTGGCAGCAACATCAGGAGAATTACATAACAGTTGAAATGAATGCGAGCGAGCGGAGCGAGCGAGGTTGAAAATTTTGACATTTTACAGTCCCCAAACTGCCGTTTGTAGCTATATTTTTTCGCTTTGGAAATTAAGTGGGCGCACCGGACGCAACTGCTGGCAATTACTGGCAACGACATCAGGAGAATGACATAACGAGTATATGCGAGCGAGCGAAGCGAGCGATCTTGAAAATTTTGACATTTTACAGTCTCCAAACTGCCGGTTGTAGCGATATTTTTGTCGCTTTGGAAATTAAGGGGGCGCACCGGGCGCAACTGCTGGCAATTACTGGCAGCGACATCAGGAGAATGACATAACGATTATAGAATTATGCGAGCGAGCGAAGCGAGCGAGCTTGAAAATTTTAACATTTTACAGTCCCAAAACTGCCGGTTGTAGCTATATTTTTTCGCTTTGGAAATTAAGGGGGCGCAACGGGCGCAACTGCTGGTAATTACTGGCAGCAACATCGGGAGAATGGCATCACGATTAATGCGAGCGAGCGAAGCGAGCGAGCATGAAAATTTTGACATTTTACTGTCCCAAAACTGCCGTTTGTGTAGCTACATTTTTTCGCTCTGGAAATTAGGGGGCGCTCCGGACGCAACTGCTGGCAATTACTGCCAGCGACATCAGGAGAATGACATAACGATTATTATGCGAGCGAGCGAAGCGAGCGATCTTGAAAATTTTGACATTTTACATGCAGTCCCAAAACTCCCGGTTGTAGCTATATTTTTTCGCTTTGGAAATTAAGGGGGGGGGGGGCACCGGGTGCAACTGCTGGCAATTACTGGCAGCAACATTAGGAGAATAACATAAAGATTATAATATGCGAGCGAGCGCAGCTAGTGAGCCTGCAATACAGTCCCCAAACTGCCGTTTGTATAGCTGTATTTTTTCACTTTGGAAATTAAGGAGAGGGGGGCGCACCGGGCGCAACTGCTGGCAATTACTGGCACCAACATCAGCAGAATGGCATATAGTCCATGGGCCAAGAGGCGAAAAATTGGTTATTGGTTCCATCTCAGGTGGCAATACCTTTTTGGTGTCATTTTGTTTGTTAGGCATAGATATGCTTATCAAGCTATGATAGCATTTCCAAATGAGTAGCTTAGTCCTAATAAATGAATTTTTAACCAATTTGGTCTCGTTTTTATATCCCTGTACTTCTGAATCGAGGCTAACCGCTATAGAAACAAGAGCACGGTCTTCTGTATGTCCATGGAGCTCATGGTATGTCCACAGGTGTTCTGTGGTAAACGCGGTGCGCTTAGTATTTATTCAAGGCGGCGAAGGGAATATCCAAAGGGTGATGCTGTCCAGAGCTAAACGCGGTGCGTTTAGTCTTTATTCAAGACGGCGAAGGGAATATCCAAAGCCTATGATACAGTGTATATCCCTTTATCTAAAAAACAAACAAAAAAGCAATTCCTCGTGGATTTTGCCGTATTTTTGATTATTCATCATTTTCCGGTGAAAACGCTGAGGTGAAAACACTAATGCCACCCCAATGTAGCTTTATTTCCATTAAACAATGAACCGGTACACTACAATACGTAATAATAAATACTATTGTAAATGAACAGGTACACTACAATACGTAATAATAAATACTATTGTAAATGAACAGAGTGATTTTTGTTTAAAACTGATGTATTTGTTGAGAGGGTAGTATAAAAACAGTATAGATAATTCCTTTTATTAGTAACTTTAGATATGATAACGGTACATTGTTTTGTTTTGTTGTTTTTTTTTTTGCAGTGTTTACCAGAACTGATATTGTTGTTAATCAGACAAACACACACACACACACACACACACACGGAAACAATTGTCATACAATTTGTCCATGGGCCAAGACCCGAAAAATGGGTTACTGGTACCACCTGAGGTGGCAAGTTCTAGTTGTGCATTTTATATCTAAGGAATATTATTTTGCTATAAAAGTATAATAGCATTTCCAGAGTAGTAGCTTAGTCATAGATTTCAGCCATCAACCCGACCAATGCCACATATTTTTGACGCTCTTTGACCAAAGACAGGCAGAGTGTGACCTTTGAAAATTTCCACTAGGAATTTTTTTTTTTTTTTTTTTTTTGCTTTTTAGATAAAGGGATATACACTGTATCATTAGCTTTGGATATTCCCTTCGCCGTCTAGAATAAAGACTAAGCGCTGTGGACATCATAACCCTTGGATATTCCCTTCGCTGCCTTGAATAAAGACTAAGCGCACCGCGTTTACAACAGAACACCTGTGGACATACAGAAGACAGTGCTCTTCTTTCTATAGCGGTTAGTTTCGATTCAGAAGTGAAGGGATATAACAGCGAAACCAAACGGGTTAAAAATTCATTTATTAGGACTAAGCTACTCATTTGGAAATGCTATCATAGCTTGATAAGCATATTTATGCCTGACAAACAAAATGACACCAAAAAGGTTTTGCCACCTCAGATGGTACCAATATCTGGCCTGGCCCATGGGCTAATAGCGATTAAATGCGAGTGAGCTTGAAAATTTTGATATTTTGCAGTCCCAAAACTGCCGTTTGTAGCTATACTTTTTTGGCTTTGGAAATTAAGGGGGGGGGTGCAACGGGCGCAACTGCTGTCAATAACTGGCAGTGACATCAGGAGAATAGCATAACAACTAAAATGTGAGCGAGTGGAGCGAGTGAGCTTGAAAATTTTGACATTTTTCAGTCTCAAAACTGCCGTTTGTACCTATACTTTATAATAAGGGGGGCGCACCGGGCGCAACTACTGGCAATCTATTACTGGCAGCAACATCAGGAGAATGGCATAGCGATTAAATGCGATCGAGCGGACCGAGTGAGCTTGAAAATTTTGACATTTTGCACTCCAAAAACTGCCTTTTGTAGCTATATTTTTACGCTTTGGAAATTGAGAGGGTAGTCAATGGTGTCGGTTTATGTTCATGATTTGGGGAGGTATGACCAGCGAGGGGACGTCGAAGTGACCAAATGGGGGAAGGATATCCAAAACCTGCACTTTAGAACATCCTCTAATATTATTGTTTGTGTTTGTGTGTGTGTGTTTTATATACATGAAAAAGTTAGGAAATAGCCCAGGTCAAGTCTTATTATTGGCAATGCAAGGCATTTTGATATAGACTAGTATGTAAAGCAACACTGCAAAATCATTAATGATCTAGCTTTGATATGATAAACGAAGCGTAAGGTACAAAGGTGTACATTCTACATCAAACTGAACGTTACAGCGACTCTTTTTGCCGTTCGGATGTTCTGAGTACACTGCACACATCCTGCTTTTATTCAGAATGCCAACCAGGAATCATGCTGAATCGCAATATTTTGTCGGCTCCGGACTTTTTGCACAATGTTTCACGTTATATACCTCTTTAATTATGGTTACAAGAAATCTTAGAAAAATATCTTGATCCCCCTTTCATGTCGATTTCAAAAGCAGTTTAGTAACCCTTGAATTACCATTTTGGTAAGTTTTTTATTCTTTTTTTACGAGCGGATGCGGGGGGGGGGGAAGCTTGCCCCCCCCCCCCACACACACACACACTAAATTAACAGGGATCGAATGTACCACTGTTTTGCATGAAATATAAAGTATGAGGGAAGTGGCAGCAAAAATATGAAGATTTTTTGTTTTTGTTTGTTTTTTTTTTTTCTTTTGCTTGTCAGCCGACTTTTGGTGGAAAATCAGACCTTGAAAGAACGAGGAGTTTTTGCTGTTGTTTCTCTTATCTTTTGATTTTCTTTCTTCTTGACTGACAGGTGATTTTGACCCCCCCTCCCTCCCTTTAAAAACGTAGCATATAGCCCTGAATAATGCCCAAATATATTAAATGAAATGGTAATATGGATCTCCATTTCTTTGTATGTAATAACGTACCGGTATTATCTTCTTGTAGGTATTGTATTTTTCTATTTTCTTGATTTAAGTCAATAAAGTAATCATCCCAGAGGCATCGTTCTGTAATGATGGTGGGTGGGGAGGGACTTGGAGTTGGAATATCTGTGCGAGGGAGCGGAGCGACCGAATGGGGGGAGGGTGTGGGAGGGGGATACCCCCCTCTCAGACGAGGAAGATTTTGCATTTTCAGACCTGAAATTAAGCGATCTGGTGCACACTTTTGGTGAAATTTTGGATTCACATGTTTACAATGTAGGCCTATAGGGCTATACTATTTGACGTTGTCAACGTCTGGGTCATACCTTATGTCGATATTACTGTCTTTGCGAGCGAGCGAAGCGAGCGAGCGCTTGAGAAAATTATGTATACATTATCCTACAAGACTATTCAGCTCTGTTACCTGTCTGGAGGCGGGCGTACGAACGTCATGCAATATGCCAAAATTGATGCAATCACATTTCTGCTTCCTCCATTTTTTCCCTCAAATTTCGGGGGGGGGGGATGATTGTACAGGCCATCCCCCCTCCTCCATTTCAGGGGGGGGGGGATATATCCCCCGGGATTTACGCCCATGGTGTGTGTGTGTGGGGGGGGGGGGGGCAATGCACGGTGCAATGTGCGTCCCTCAAGAACATACATGCATCCCCCGGTAATATTGGAGGTGTTCAAAAAGGGGCATTAAATGCAAATAATTTGATATTAAATGATTTTAGACATTAAGTGTAAAATCTTAGTCGATACCTAGTTGAATCATTACAAAAAAAAATCTTTCATTGCAACAACTTCCCATTTTCGTCTTGCACAGATGCACTGCGTTGGCGAATGAAATATTCCCACACCAGACACTACAGAACAGAACTAACTTAGGTCTGCTGATACTGGCACGTCATGGCAGGGCTATTAGGAGTGTCGATCGTGAAAAAATTAGGAACTTTTAGTTTTGTGCGCCTCCGCCAACAAAAAAAAAGGAAGAAAAGAATAAAACCCGGATATGAATGGGTCTAATAATTATATTATCAAAACTCATTCAAATTATTGCATATCATTTTATCTTCAAAATTTGTGGTCATATCATGAGACAGAGTAATAGTAGCTTAACTTTGGAGGAATAAAAATTATTCACTTTCCGGAAATGGAAGTGGCAGCTAAAGGCTTTTGTTTTTATATTAGTGTTAATAGTCTGGATCCCCCCCCCCCCCACACACACACACACAAATTAGCTTAAATTAACTTCAATTATTAAGAACAAAAAAAAATCAAAATTTGAGGCAGTGCATTGTGTAGCGTTTATTTCTCACTTTATTTTGAGAAAATAAGGAAGTTGATAATTTGGCAAAAAGCCGAAAGGTTCAGCTCCCCTCCCCTCCGCCGGCGAAATTGTGCTCGTATAACCAATGTTACTACTAGTAATAAATGTATGAAGCATCAGTATAGTTAAGACTTAAGACCCCAATTTCATGAATTACTTTTACAAAAGATAATGGAGAGGGGAAGACCGGATAGATCGCCGTTTTTGGTGTAACGCCTGCCATGCATAATTATGGAAAAGGGCGCAAAACAGCGTTGGATAAGTAACCGACGCATTTTGTGTATAAACAAATGGGAGAACCTGACCCAGACCGCACCCTTGTAGCCAGGGGGACGATGGGCGTGGTCGCCCCCAAAACGCAAAAAAAAAAAGGAAAAGAAAAAACATGAAGAAAAAAAGGAGTAAAAAAGACAAGAAGGTGAGGAAAAGAAAGAAGAGAAGAAGTAGAAACGTCGATGCTTCGATAATACACAAAGCGCGTCACAGAATCGGTATAGCATGCATTGCACACACATAATAATTATGCATCATACACAATTTACGTTACCGCGTACGGTATAATACCGGTAAACGGTGAACATTATGCGCAATGTATCTTCGCGATTCGGCCAGAAAGCAAAGCAGGGAAGAGAGAGAGAGAGAGAAAGAAAATGAACACAAAAGAAAGGAAAGGCGGAATTCAAAACGGAAATAAAAGCGGTAGAGACAGCTTTTGTTTCATTTTTTTAACATCTAAACATTGTTGAAGAGGGGTGTTGAACAGCTCAAACACCTCCCTTTTGCCCAAGGGAGGTGTTTGAACACCTCAAACACCCCCATTTCGGCAAAGGGGGGTGTTTGAACACCCAAAACACCCCCCCCTCGCTACGCCCTTGCATGTATATTGAGAGCATCAAATCAGGGAGGTGCTTATATAGCTCGCGTGAACTTCTCCCCCGACCCTATTAAATGGCGCAATCTGAGGGACCTGTCTCATGTAATGTGGTGCAATCACCCGATCCAGGCTCGAGATCACATCGGGAACGTTGGGACGTCGTTTGATTATTCTGTCAGGCCTTTTCAAAATCACCCCTATATATTCTTTTGAAAAGGACCAATTTTCGGGATTTACAAGAAACGTTACACGTATTTCGAAATAACCTTTAAAAACTGAGTTATTAGACCTCCCATGCGTTCTGAAGCGAAAACCCGTTTTAAGGAAATCAACTATACATTTAATTGCTATATTTCTTAGGTTCCTACACCTCCTTGACGTCTTGAATTGTGAATGAAGGCATGTTATCAGAGAGCAAAGTTCAATTGAGTCTCTTCCGTCAGACCTGATACAGTAAATAATCACAAAACGTCTTACCAACCCCCTAGTCTCACGTATTTTTATGGTGCAATGTGCACTGGAGACGGGGACTTAGACAAAACTGTCTTTTCATTTCCTACTAGTCCATGAACAAAAAATCAACCATTTAATTTCACTGTACTAGGACAGTACTTTGTGTAGTGAACATACCTGTATATCTTTGCTGTGCGTTTAATGCATCGTGCTGTACAATAATCTCTTCAAGTGTTAAAAATAGAACGTAAAAGCAACATATACTTTCCACTCCTTCATGTCCTTAACGGTGTTCTGTGGTGAGAAGAGTGCTGCAAGAAATGTGACTCCAATGACTTTTCGGCTTCGTTGATTAATTGTCTTGAAGTACTAGTGTAAACGTAATGAAACAAACAATGAACAGTTCGTGCAGTAGCCATGAGAAAAAGTACGCCCCTGTAAGTGTCACAGACAGGTCACAGGTAAACGTCACTTCCTTTTGTTTACACAATGATTGAACCATGATAATAGCAAATATGATATTATGTTTTGTTGGGGGGGGGGGGGGGTTATCTTCAACCCATTTTCGCGGGCTCTCCTTTTGTTGGCTTTTCTCTTTTTCTTTCTTGCTAGTGTCTGGCTCTCCTCCCCCCCCCCCCCTTCTCTCTTGCTTGTTCAAGACCGAATATATCACACGTCGTGTCTACGCTACTCGCTACAGCGCTGAGAAAAGTCGTACCAACGTCAACAGAACGTATAAGACGTCCACACACCTTGCCATCGAGCGTTTTCTCGCCCTTCATGAGAGCATATATAACTTGCGTCTCCAGTGCCTGTACACTGCACGGGTAACATCAAGTCCAAGTTCGTGAAGACACCAGTACTCCTGCATTTCACCTACATTTCTGTAATAGCCTATCTATCTGTCACGATCATGTCAGCACCAGACGACACCAGCAACAAGCGGGCTCGCTTGTACTTCATCTGCATACCCCGCAGTGGTTCTACGTCCATACTCAAATGTCTGAGCTTCTTCGACGATAGCGACGTCTGGTTCGAGCCGTTTGTCATCTGCCGCATCGTGAGGAAGGCGTACGGTTGGACCACGGGCAAGTTACTCCCGACTGACTGGGATGAGGCACTGTCCGACGAATTCGACAGAGCTGCAGTCGCCATGCAAACCGTAAGCCAACTTCCACTCACCGGCGGGAAGCACTTTGCGTGAGTAGTCTGACTGGGTGTGTTTCAGGCAGAGAAAATAGCATAATGAAATACTTCTTTACACTTTGTCATTACGAACACATTATGTCCAAATTCATACAAACGTTTACATCTTCATTGTGTATTAATTTTGTGCTCAAGGCTTGCCAAGAAGTATTGCCATACACACTAAGAAATACGGGTTCAAATTTGAACCCAAAAATTGTCCCAATACAACCAACCTAATGGGTGCAACTTTGCACCGCAATAAGCAATTTGCCCCCTTAGAGGTGCAATATGTTGAATTTTGAACCTGCAGGGGTGCGCATTTGCACCCTCAGTTTTGTGCTAATCAAGGGTACAAACATGCACCATAAACATTAATACATTGTCAAGTAAACATTTGGACCACGAGTACTAAGGTTTTACTCGTAAGATCAAACTTACACTCTAATGGATATGTCCGCATCTTTGTAGGTACGAATATGAATATTAAGAGATTTAATTTTCTACTTGCATAATAAAAGGTACAAATGTGCACCCCATGGTGCTGGTATAGGGACAAATAGGGTGCAAATTTGAACCATTATTTTTCTAGTGTTAAAAGTATTTGGGCCAAGACGGCCGGTTTGACAGCACAATGTGCTATGCCGATGCCCGGATAAGATCACTATAAATTTTGTTGACATTCATTTTACGAGAACAACTTTGACATTTCCCCCCTCGTTTTGCTAAACTATCAGTACCATGACCTCGGGACCATGATACGGGGAAGAGGTAGGCGATGGTAGCGATTGCTGCTTTTTCGACATGTTCAAATAGTAGTATTTAAAGCACCGTCTGAAGATGATGCCTGAATTTGAAACAATGTGTGCCAGTGAAATTTGATTCTCACTGTGTGTGTAA
Source organism: Diadema setosum (assembly GCF_964275005.1). Taxonomy (NCBI): domain Eukaryota; kingdom Metazoa; phylum Echinodermata; class Echinoidea; order Diadematoida; family Diadematidae; genus Diadema; species Diadema setosum. Next base: position 27,510,897 of record NC_092695.1, read on the forward strand.
GTTGAAAGGTGGAGCATGGAGCTTGGCATGGCTAGCGCTGTTATGCCTTGCGGGTTTGTGCAATCGTAAAATGCACGCCCGTGATAGGGTGTGCTAGCGCGGAGTGACATTGCTTTCTGCTGTCAGTCTTGTTGGACCTCGTTAGGCCAAGAGGTCACTGGAGAGCAATGATGAGTTTTGACATTGTCGCTTTGAGGCTCTTGACATTCTGTCTCAGTCGTAATCTTATTCTGTCATTATGAAATGATTGGCCTGAGCACTGGTAGGCGAGCCCCTCCGACCCCTCTGCTATAACCCCTTGGCTAAGGCAGAGAGTACCTTCTCTAAACTGACTTATACTTTTGGTCGAATACTTCATGGAGGTGTGGTTGCGGTAAAGAATCTGGCGCTTTTCCTAAATTTGACAGACGGAATAATTTGCCATGATTATATTTTGTTCTCACCTCAGGTTTTCTGAAGTGAAGAAGGCCATCGACGATTCTTCCAAGAAAGTTGTGATTGTGAAGGACATGGCGACATCGTTTTACAAGCGCTTGCAATATCTGCCACCCAAAGCTTCAGGCTTCAAGTTCGTCTTCATCATCAGAGATCCGTATCGTGCCATCTCATCCTTCAGGAAGGCGACGATTGGTGCATGGAGAAAGCTGGGCAAGTTCCACGGAGAGGACAAGGACTTCGATCTGCAGGTTGACGACCCTTACTACGCCAGTCAGCGCACTTGTTACGAGAAACTGCACACGGTGTGGCAGCACGTGCGGAAAGAACTAGACCCCAACCCGCTGGTCATCGACACGGAGGACTTCTTAGCGAATCCTGAGCCGTTTCTGCAGAAGATCTGCGCAGAAGCCGGCCTGCCTTACCACGAGGGGCTTCTCCGGTGGGACGCGTCCACGGATCCAATCATGAAATGGAAGAATCCCGGTGGCGTGACCCAGATGATGGACAACAGTCTGTCCGACTTCCACGGGACGGCGATCACCAGCTCGTGCTTCATTCCGAGAACGTCGAGCAGGCCTAGGCCTGAGAGATCCAGTCTGACCGAGGACGTACTCTCAGCCGTCGATCGGGGGATGAAATTCTACGAGGAAGTCTACCAAAGTAGATTCACTCCGTAAAGCAACTTAAAGATCAATCATAACGACTACTACGAAGATCATTGTTTTTGCTTATATTCTCTCTCTTCCAATTTAAATTTTCTATCAGTTAAAAGAGCATTATTCATTGGTGGATATAGGGAACCGCAATATTTTGTTTGTTGTCGACTTACAATGATCTAGAGTATATGCTTGTTTCACAAAATGCGTATATGGGCGTTACTATTTGCACAGTTCTCAATGTATATTGTAAATGTTTGTCATGCCTAATGAGAACATTCTTATATGTGCATAATGCAAGAGGGATTAAAAATTATGTCAATACTGGATCAGAGTCAATCAACTCTTACACCCCCCCCCCCCCAAAAAAAAAAAAAAATATATATATATATATAATAAAAGGGTTTGGGGGAGAAGAAGAAGGGAAAAAAGGCAAATGAGAGGTGCACAACACAAAATTCATACATTAATTGGAAAACCCCAGCAAAGGCAAGGCTGAGATCTGAGTTTCAACAGAATATTCCGACAAATGATTCAGAAAATAAAAGTTGAGGACGGCCGTTTGAAATAAAAGTTTGAAAAAAAAGGTGAAATTTGTATTACTATTTTTATCGAGTACATCGATCCGCCATTCTAGATTTATACACAATAACAGCAACAAACATATCCCATTAAGGAGGCAAAAAGAAAGGTTGCTTTCTGGACTTTTTATTTCTTTTTTTTTTATGTAGGCAGTACTAAATTTGTATATCTCTAACCATAGGTAGCTATACGTGTTCAGTCTTTGACAGTGACATTAGATTTTAAAGAAAAGGTCTCGAAATTGTCACAGGGTGATCGGTTTTGATAATGAAATGGCTCACAGTCGCTCGTTGATTCAACAAAAATCAATAACCCTCTGACGTGGAGGTGTACTGGGAATAACGTGTTCTTTTCCCATGATATGGTACCTATACCGCTGTAACAAACCGTGAATGTGTGACCTATGAATGTTTGCATGTTGTTGTTGTTGTTGTTGTTGTTGTTATTGTTGTTGTTGTTGTTGTTTCAAACTAACAGTTATGTGACTGATTGCGGTTGAAAATGGAATACAAGTCACATTTGAGAGTCTGCCAAAACTCTCCTTTCTTGTTTAATTCTCCTTAATTAGCTGACAGAACTAAGTCTTGACCATTCTTCTGAAATAGTAATGCCTGTTACGTAGTGTAGATTTGTTTTTTTTTTTTTTTTTGTTCTATATCCTTGCTAAAAGTTAGTGTACGTTTGTGTTGGTTTGCTTTACTATTGAAAACTGAAAAAAAAAAGTTTGTCATCATTATAGACACGTCATCATTATTGTGCAATGGTATTGACATCATTCAATACGCTCACTTCATGACTTCTTGTAAAAATAGACAAGATTAAAATTTTAAAGGTTCATTGAAAATATGGAAATGTGAGATTTTTAAAAATCACTCTAACAGGTATTGAAAGCACTTTATTCAAGAGGTTGAAAAACAAATGAAGAATTATTTGATATTCCAATTTCATAATGAAAGTGTGGTTGTTTTTAAGATAAAGCTGCTATAATTCATGGTGTCGAGAATTTGTTGTGAGAAAATCTCCATGTTATGTTATTAAAGCAGCATGTAAAGCACCTATAATGTGTATGCTGTGTATGCGATCTGTTGAATGACATAGTATACAAATAATTACTGCTGTGAGGGGCACAGTTAAAATTATGGGCCCAAGGTGATGTGAAAACCATAACTATGCCCGAAGCGAAGCTGAGGGCATAGTTATGGTTTTCACATCACCGAGGGCCTATATGATTTTAACTGTGCCCCGAATGTCAAGCTGTCATTATTTGTTTTATATACCGAAAATGTAGATTCCGAAATATAGATACCGAAAATATAGATTCTAGTCTCTTTTACAGCACTCGTAATCAACGCTGATCGACAGCGCGGCGGTCGTATCATTGGTGCGTACATACGAGTGATCTATGTGTACGGGGTTGCGACTGTCTCCAAACCTATTTACAGGGCACAGTTGATTCTATGCCCCGAGCACAGTAAATCATGACGTCATTTTGATCAAAAATGGGGCACAGCTATTTTCATGACTCCACTTTTAACCAATCAGATGAGAGGAATCTATGTGTTGTGTGAGAAGGGTGACAAACAGCTTTCCTCAAGATACCTGCCAGGCTCACAATAAACACACAACAGGAATGATGCATTGGCTATCCATATCGAGTAACCATGGCAACCCAGCAGTGTATTGATACTTTGCAGACTCGCATTTCATCACAATATGACAAATTTTCTCGCTCTTTGTTTGACTAGCCTCATATTTTGGCGAGTTTTCGAAGTTGAGATATTTGTCATACCTCACGTAGCAATCGAGCATCATTGCATGCGTTCTGAAGCAAAAACCCATTTTGAGAATATAAACTACATTTAATTGCTATTTTTTAAAGGTTTCTACACCTCCTCAATCGATAGTACAGACTTGGAAATCATAATAAAAGCGTGTTTTAATGTGTTTGTAGAAATCGGCTTGTATAGGGTGGATAGGTGATTGATATGAATTTTGGTTTGTTATCAAGAGGGATCGTCAACCGAAAAGTATATATGATCGTAATTCATTCTGATTTTTTTTTCAATTTATCGTGATTGAAAGAAAAGCAGTGTCCAGCAGGATTTTTCCACAGAAATGCCCACAATTACTATACATGACCCTTATTTCATGCACGTTATCATTTTGTTGCTTTCCGAATTCTCCGTTTCATCACGACTATTAAAGGGGAATGTATACCAAATGAGTACGTACGTTAATGAGGCAATAGTGAGCACACCAGCGAAGTTTGAGGAAAATCGAGATTACGAAATTTTTTGACGTCACGCTTGCAAAATGATACAAAGAAATAGACAGATAATTCTACGAAATTAATTTTTCAATGAAAATTACACATTTTTTAATTGCTGCTCACATACGTTAAGGGTAATAATAATATTATTATTCCGCCTGCTTTCTGAAATGAGGTATATGACAAGTGCTCTTTCATTATGCTAGAACAGTGAAAATATATTACTTTTTTCTTTATATTTTCTTTGTATCGTTGTCCATGCGTGATGTCACGAAATGTTGAAGTCTTCTCATTCAGCGATTGGGGCACCGAAACTTGAAAAATGCATAACTTTTAAACGGATTGTCTGGATTTCTTCAAAACTTCGCTGATGTGTTCTACTGATACTGCTGAATTTCCCTCAATCCACTTGGTATTTCGATTTTATTCTCCTTTAAAAGTCGACGTCTTGAATTGTGAATGAAGGCATGCTATCAGAGACCAAAGTTCAATTGAGTCTCTTCCGTTGGACCTATACAGTAAATAATCACAAAAAGTCTACCGCCTCGTCTCACGTAATATGGTGCAATATGAGCACTGGATTTATACATAGGAGGCTAAGGAACCTATACAAGCATGTCTTTTCGGTTATTTCTAGTCCATGAAGAAAAATTAACCCTTTCATTTCACTGTACTAATACTTTGTTGAAAAAAAAAAGTAAAACGCCGTGTAGTGCACATGTTACATATTTCCTGTGCGTTTAGTGCATCGTGCTGTACAGTAATTTCTCGTCAAAATAGAACATAAAAGCAACGTGTGTCTTTCTCCTCCTCAGCGGTGTTCCGTGTTGAGAAGAGTGCTGCGCGAAATGGACTCCAATGACCTTTCGGCTGCGTTAATCAATTCTTTGTCTTGAAGTAATAAAACGTAATGAAACAAAGAATGAACAGTTCGTGCAGTAGCCATGAGAAAAAGTTCTCCCCTAAGTGTCACAGACAGGTATACGCCACTTCCGTTTGTTTACACATTATTGGACCCTGATAGCAAATGTGATATATATGTTTTGTTTTCGGGGGGGGGGGGGGAGGGGTTCTCTTCAACCCATTTTCGCGCGCTCTCCTTTTGTTTCCTTCTTTCTTTTTCTTTCTTGGTAGTGTCTGTCTCTCCTCCTCCCCCCCCCCCTTCTCTCTTGCTTGCTCAAGACCGAATATATGATACGTCGTGTCCACGCTTCTCTTGCAACAGCGCTGAGAAAAGTCGAACAGAACGTAAGACGTCCACACAACTTGCCATCGAGCTTTTCGCCGCCCTGCATGAGAGCATACATACACCGTGTATATCCTGGGTCTCCATCACAGTGCCTGTACACAGCACAGGTAACATCAAGCCAAGAGTTCGTGAAGACACCTGCATTTCACCTACATTTCTGTAATAGCCTATATCTGTCACGATCATGTCGGCACCAGACGACACCAGCAACAAGCGGGCTCGCTTGTACTTCATCTGCATACCCCGCAGTGGTTCCACGTCCATACTCAAATGTCTGAGCTTCTTCGACGAGAGCGAAGTCTGGTTCGAGCCCTTTGTCGTCTGCCGTATCGTGATGAGGGAGTACGGTTGGACCACGGGCAAGTCACTCCCGACTGACTGGGACGAGACACTGTCCGACGAATTCGACAGAGCTGCAGCCGCCATGCAAACCACCAACCAACTTCCACCCACAGGCGGGAAGCGTTTTGCGTGAGTATAGTCTGACGGATGAAGTATTTAGGTATATAGAGAGCCCGCATGGAAGTACGCCGGAATCGCGTGTAAAGTCAATGCTGTAGAAAGTCTATGAGAAATCGCTGATCGGCGTTGCCAATTTAAGAGTGTACGGAGGTTAAACAATGATCAATATTATATTATTATCCGTGATTTCTCCACTTATTACCCAGCGACATACTTTCTTCTTCTTCTTCTTCTTCTTCTTCTTCTTCTTCTTCTTCTTCCTATTCTTCTTTCCTCTTCTTCTTCTTCTTCTTCTTCTTCTTCTTCTTCTTCTTCCTCTTCTTCTTCTTCTTTTTCTTCTTCTTCTTCTTCTTCTTCTTCTTCTTCCTCTTCTTCTTCTTCTTTTTCTTCTTCTTCTTTTTCTTTTTCTTCTTCGTCTCACTCCTTCTAAGCCTATACACTTAAAATTGTTACAGACAGTGTAATTTACATCGTAATATGAAGAAGAAAGACTGGCCGCTGTGATCAACCGTTAGTCGGTTTTGGAATGCTCGCTGTTCTCGGAGAGGAGGAATGGAGATGCAGTTCAGTTCTCGAGTACAGTATAGGCCTATGGTATCTGATAGGAATGTAGTTGGTGCCTCTCGACGCCAGTAAAATGAATCCAAGGTTTGATAAAGTCTGATTTCAATGGAATATTTGAGGGGTCACATGTACCCTAGCATATTTTCAGTTGTCACTTAACAATTTCAACCAAATTTGATTAACTTTCCTGTAATGATTTATTGAGAGCATATATAGTGATAATCATTATGTACAACTTTAGCTCCTATAAGTACTATACTGTAGTATTGCTACTTGCCATGGCAAAAACTAACAATAAAGTCTGTCAGATTTTGCGAGGGTTTTCTGTTCCATTTTTGTTTATAATACTGTAATGGAATGGAACGGTAGTTTGAGAGGCCTTGGTTTGCTGGATGACCAAAAATACAAGGTGATGTTTGTGAATGACCCTTATCGGTCTTCTTATAATTTTCTTCGTTTTTCATGTGACACAAAGCATCAAAATAATAGATGTGATATGAATGATAACAAAGCAGTGTTTCCACACACACACACACACAAATCCAATTCACTTAGTATCATTCTAAATCTTTCACACAGGTTTTGCCTTTAGCATCTTCTCTAAATGTGTAATCAATTGCAAACTCTAGATAGACTCATAATATTTTGGAAACAGAGCGAATGAAATGTGACACACTAACATGTTGGGCTTCAGTATAGCTTTCCCCCAAACAAAGCATTAAACTTGCAGGTCTGATATGTTTGTGGTGACCTTGAGCAATAAGTCCTTATTCAACCAGTAGCAAAATAGTGAAGTTTGACTTGCTCTTTCATGACAAAATATATGAAAATGATTCATCTAATAACAGATTATAGAACAACACAACATTAGCATTAAAAAAAATATTGTTTTTGATAGATATTTCTTTACTTTCTGGTGAATCATGGTATCTCTATAATATGACCTTCAGAAAATCCAAAAGTAGAGTATTATAGTGTCTTCATAAAGTTGTGCCGTTTGCTGAAGACACACGAACATTCATTACTATAACACCACCACACACACAAACTGCCATACGCGAGAAAATAGTGCATAATTATTCAAATTCATGACATTCTTGCGACGGGTTGTTTTGTCTGACTCTCTTTTTTGATTATCATTTCATGAAGCCTATATGGAGATATAACGTAGAAAGGGGGTTGCTGCTATGCAGCAGAGGAAATGTTCTCATAGGTTTCCAAATAGAAGTTGTAGACTGATATCTCCTCTACAAGTTCCATTCAGTTTCATGAAAAAATAAGTGGTTTCTGGCCTTCAAAAATCATATTTTCTAAAGCAATGTCATAAGCCGCCATCTTCATGTACAAAGCCTATGGAGTTATATCGTGGGAAGGGGGGGGGTGCATTGAGTAGGGCGGTTCACTATGAAGTAGAGAAAATGTTCTCATAGGTTTCCATATAGAAGTTGTAGACTGATATCTCCTCTACAAGTTCCATTCAGTTTCATGAAAAAATAAGTGGTTTCTGGCCTTCAAAAATCATATTTTCTAAAGCAATGTCATAAGCCGCCATCTTCGTGTACGAAGGCTATGGGGTTATATCGTGGGAAGGGGGGGGGGGGGAGTAGAGCGGTCCGCTATGAAGTAGAGAAAATGTTCTCATAGGTTTCCATATAGAAGTTGTAGACTGATATCTTCTCTACAAGTTCCATTCAGTTTCATGAAAAAATAAGTGGTTTCTGGCCTTCAAAAATCATATTTTCTAAAGCAATGTCATAAGCCGCCATCTTCGTGTACAAAGCCTGTGGAGTTATATCGTGGGAAGGGGGGGGGGGGTGAGTAGGGCGGTCCGCTATGAAGTAGAGAAAATGTTCTCATAGGTTTCCATATAGAAGTTGTAGTTTGATATCTTCTCTACAAGTTCCATTAGGTTTCATGAAAAAATAAGTGGTTTAAGGCCTTCAAAAATCATATTTTCTAAAGCAATGTCATAAGCCGCCATCTTCGTGTACAAAGGCTAAGGGGTTATATCGTGGGAGGGGGGGGGGTGAGTAGAGCGGTCCGCTATGAAGTAGAGAAAATGTTCTCATAGGTTTCCATATAGAAGTTGTAGTCTGATATCTCCTCTACACGTTCCATTAGGTTTCATGAAAAAATAAGTGGTTTCAGGCCTTCAAAAATCATATTTTCTAAAGCAATGTCATAAGCCGCCATCTTCGTGTACAAAGGCTATGGAGTTATATCGTGGGAGGGGGTGGGGGTGAGTAGGGCGGTCCGCTATGAAGTAGAGAAAATGTTCTCATAGGTTTCCATATAGAAGTTGTAGACTGATATCTCCTCTACAAGTTCCATTCAGTTTCATGAAAAAAATAAGTGGTTTCTGGCATTCAAAAATCATATTTTCTCAAGCAATGTCATAAGCCGCCATCTTCGTGTACAAAGGCTATGGAGTTATATCGTGGGAAGGGGGTGGGGGGTGAGTAGAGCGGTCCGCTATGAAGTAGAGAAAATGTTCTCATAGGTTTATATAGAAGTTGTAGTCTATTATCTTCTCTACAAGTTCCATTCAGTTTCATGAAAAAATAAGTGGTTTCTGGCCTTCAAAAATCATATTTTCTAAAGCAATGTCATAAGCCACCATCTTCGTGTACAAAGCCTATGGAGTTATATCGTGGGAAGGGGGGGGGGGTGAGTAGAGCGGTCCGCTATGAAGTAGAGAAAATGTTCTCATAGGTTTCCATATAGAAGTTGTAGACTGATATCTCCTCTACAAGTTCCATTCAGTTTCATGAAAAAATAAGTGGTTTCTGGTCTTCAAAATCATGTTTTCTAAAGCAATGTCATAAGCCGCCATCTTCGTGTACAAAGCCTATGGAGTTATATCGTGGGAAGGGGGGGGGTGAGTAGGGCGGTCCGCTATGAAGTAGAGAAAATGTTCTCATAGGTTTCCATATAGAAGTTGTAGTCTGATATCTCCTCTACAAGTTCCATTCAGTTTCATGAAAAAATAAGTGGTTTCTGGCCTTCAAAAATCATATTTTCTAAAGCAATGTCATAAGCCGCCATCTTCATGTACAAAGCCTATGGAGTTATATCGTGGGAAGGGGGGGGGGGGGTGCATTGAGTAGGGCGGTTCACTATGAAGTAGAGAAAATGTTCTCATAGGTTTCCATATAGAAGTTGTAGACTGATATCTCCTCTACAAGTTCCATTCAGTTTCATGAAAAAATAAGTGGTTTCTGGCCTTCAAAAATCATATTTTCTAAAGCAATGTCATAAGCCGCCATCTTCGTGTACGAAGGCTATGGGGTTATATCGTGGGAAGGGGGGGGGGGGGTGAGTAGAGCGGTCCGCTATGAAGTAGAGAAAATGTTCTCATAGGTTTCCATATAGAAGTTGTAGACTGATATCTTCTCTACAAGTTCCATTCAGTTTCATGAAAAAATAAGTGGTTTCTGGCCTTCAAAAATCATATTTTCTAAAGCAATGTCATAAGCCGCCATCTTCGTGTACAAAGCCTATGGAGTTATATCGTGGGAAGGGGGGGGGGGGGGATGAGTAGGGCGGTCCGCTATGAAGTAGAGAAAAAATGTTCTCATAGGTTTCCATATAGAAGTTGTAGTTTGATATCTTCTCTACAAGTTCCATTAGGTTTCATGAAAAAATAAGTGGTTTCAGGCCTTCAAAAATCATATTTTCTAAAGCAATGTCATAAGCCGCCATCTTCGTGTACAAAGGCTAAGGGGTTATATCGTGGGAGGGGGGGGGGGGGGGTGAGTAGAGCGGTCCGCTATGAAGTAGAGAAAAATGTTCTCATAGGTTTCCATATAGAAGTTGTAGTCTGATATCTCCTCTACACGTTCCATTAGGTTTCATGAAAAAATAAGTGGTTTCAGGCCTTCAAAAATCATATTTTCTAAAGCAATGTCATAAGCCGCCATCTTCGTGTACAAAGGCTATGGAGTTATATCGTGGGAGGGGGTGGGGGTGAGTAGGGCGGTCCGCTATGAAGTAGAGAAAATGTTCTCATAGGTTTCCATATAGAAGTTGTAGACTGATATCTCCTCTACAAGTTCCATTCAGTTTCATGAAAAAAATAAGTGGTTTCTGGCATTCAAAAATCATATTTTCTCAAGCAATGTCATAAGCCGCCATCTTCGTGTACAAAGGCTATGGAGTTATAACGTGGGAAGGGGGTGGGGGTGAGTAGAGCGGTCCGCTATGAAGTAGAGAAAATGTTCTCATAGGTTTATATAGAAGTTGTAGTCTATTATCTTCTCTACAAGTTCCATTCAGTTTCATGAAAAAATAAGTGGTTTCTGGCCTTCAAAAATCATATTTTCTAAAGCAATGTCATAAGCCGCCATCTTCGTGTACAAAGCCTATGGAGTTATATCGTGGGAAGGGGGGGGGGGGGTGAGTAGAGCGGTCCGCTATGAAGTAGAGAAAATGTTCTCATAGGTTTCCATATAGAAGTTGTAGACTGATATCTCCTCTACAAGTTCCATTCAGTTTCATGAAAAAATAAGTGGTTTCTGGCATTCAAAAATCATATTTTCTAAAGCAATGTCATAAGCCGCCATCTTCGTGTACAAAGGCTATGGGGTTATATCGTGGGAGGGGTGGGGGGTGGCTGAGTAGGGCGGTCCGCTATGAAGTAGAGAAATAATGTTCTCATAGGTTTCCATATAGAAGTTGTAGACTGATTTCTCCTCTACAAGTTCCATTCAGTTTCATGAAAAAATAAGTGGTTTCAGGCCTTCAAAAATCATATTTTCTCAAGCAATGTCATAAGCCGCCATCTTCGTGTACAAAGGCTATGGAGTTATATCGTGGGAAGGGGGTGGGGGTGAGTAGAGCGGTCCGCTATGAAGTAGAGAAATAATGTTCTCATAGGTTTCCATATAGAAGTTGTAGTCTGATATCTCCCCTACAAGTTCCATTCAATTTCATGAAAATAGAAGTGGTTTCAGGCCTTCAAATTTCTTTTTTTTTCTAAAGCAATATCACTAGCAGCCATTTTCGTGTATTGTATAAAGCCTATATTATGGGGTTACAGTATAACGTGGAAAGTGTGGGGGGTAGAGAGAGCGGTCCGAAATGAAGCAGAAAAATTATTATGCAAGCTTTGGATATATGAGTTGTAGCTGGGCATCCGCTGCGCATGGTCTAAAAATGGTTTCAGGTCCTCAAATAGCATTAATTCCAACGCAATGTCATAAGTAGCCCTTTACGTGTATACAAACCTTCTTAATTTTCCGTAACATTCTTACTTATGAATTTTCTGTAGCATTTTTCAATCTTCTTCCCTGTATAGTATTCGTTTTCTTTCTTTTTGTAACAGCCTCCTTTCTTCTTACTAGTAACACTCCTCTCTTCCTAATTCTCTTCATCATTTTTCTAATTCTTATCTGTCACATTTCTCCTCTGTACATACTTGTTCGTAACATTCCTTTCTCCTGAATTCTCTATAGCATCCTTTTATTCTTCTCTCTAGCATTCTCCCCTGTACAATTTTTTATTGACCGTCTCTTTTCGTCCCCCTATAACATTTTCTCTTTTGAAATATCTGTGTCATTCTCCTTTCTCCATGTTTGTAACATTCTTCTCCCTTTAGTCCTTAACATTTCTCTTCCTGGCTATAATACTTTGCTCCTCTGAATTCTCTGTACATTCTCTTCTTTTTTTCCTTCGTTATACCTTTCTCATCTCTTCTCTCTCTGTTACATTCTCTTGTCTTCGACTTGTCTGTAACACTGTTCACCTGTCTTTTCCATATCCTTTCTACTCTCTTCTTTAAACATTCTTTCTTCTGCATATAATTTATACAATATGTAGTTCTGCATATAATTTATACAATATGTAGTTCCCTTTAGAAGATAATAGACTACAACTTCTATATAACTTCTGCATATAATTTATACAATATGTAGTTCCCTTTAGTCCTTAACATTTCTCTTCCTGGCTATAATACTTTGCTCCTCTGAATTCTCTGTACATTCTCTTCTTTTTTTCCTTCGTTATACCTTTCTCATCTCTTCTCTCTCTGTTACATTCTCTTGTCTTCGACTTGTCTGTAACACTGTTCACCTGTCTTTTCCATATCCTTTCTACTCTCTTCTTTAAACATTCTTTCTTCTGCATATAATTTATACAATATGTAGTTCAGCCAGTTATACATCGAAATCCTTTAAAACTTTCAAACTTTACCTATTTCCATAATGATAGATCTCTCTTTTACATTATTGTGCTAATTACATATAAACCAGTGATAATCTCCTGATTTCATAGAATTAAAGTTAAAAATAAAGAAAAATTGGTGACGTATGATTACACACGTATCCACATTCCTCTCTATTTTTCTCATCAGAATCGCCGAAATCAGAATAGGCAGTTGCAGACATTTTTTTTTCTTGTCAGTTGAAGAAACCCAGAAGTGGAAGGATAAAGATGAGCTGAAGGAAGACCATTTTTTTCTTTCTTTTCCGCTCATGAAACCCGGAAGTGGGCCACCCCACTTTTGAAAACCCTCCGCCGGCCCTGATTACAACCCGCAAATAAAGCGATTATGTTGAACGACAGCAAAAAACTTATACAAGCCATGTTTTACACATACAAGGTATATCATTATTGATAATCATCATGTCTATACATAATATAACCGTATCAAATTGCATTTGTATTTTCATATAGCTGTTGGGTAAAATTGTTTTGCTTGATTTTTTTTTTTGTGACGTTATGTAATGAAATATGGGAAATATGAAAATTATCGCCAACGTGAAACCTTAATGCTACCGCAAAGAAATGAAACTGATGAACAAAATAATTGGTAGACCTTATTTAACGAAGAGTGAGAGACTGGAGATAGTTGCTGTATGTGTTTATAATGTCCTATAAAAAACACACACACACACACACATAAAGGCCCTGATGACACGCCTTTCAGGGCAAGTTACGCGGGCTTGTTGCGTGTATGGATTTTTCAGCACGCAGGGTCATTTTCTGCGGGCGGACAAGAATTTGGGAGAGTTTCTACTAACCTAGTTACGGGCTAGTTGCATGGGAGTTGCCTGCGAAGTGCTACCGCTACGGCCCTTCTACTGGTGTTCTGCGTGGACACATGCGGACAATCCTCACGACTCACCCGGAACAAGTTTGAGCATGCTCAAGGGCTTGTCACACCTTTCCAGGCAAATCTTCCTTGTGACTTACGGGGAATAATTTTGCTACGTGAAGGTCCCCGCAGATGGCCTGCACTGTGACAGTAAATAGCATGTAGCCGCCCGTAGTTGCGCACGCAAGTCCGATTTACCCGTAGCCAAGTTTTGAGCATGCTAAAAACTTTTTTCCGGGTGGCTCGCGGGGATTGCCAGCAGAGGTCCACGCAGAACACCAGTAGGAGGCTCGTAGCTGCCGCAAGTCACAGGCAGTTAACCAGCGTGCAAGTTGAGGGTCAGTTAACTGCCTTTTTGCTGGTTAGTTGAGAGACAGCTGCGGGCCAGGATTATGACATTCTCTGAGACCTCTGCCAAAATAATAGTTATTCCTTCAGAGGAATAATTTCTTCACTGAGTTGTCATCCCCACGCGCCTGACACGCATGTCCCACAGGCCACAGAATACCCTCAAGTAGAACTTTAGTAGCACGCGTCTAGAAGACACATGCAAAACTCGCCCAAATCCTTGTCCGACCTCAGAAATTGTCCGGTATGCAGGAAAATCCCTATAGTACACGCAACAACCCCGCGTAGCTTGCTCGGAAAGGTGTGACAGGGCCTTAACATGGCTGCGGGTAAAAAGGATTTGCGTGCGCGCCTCTGGGCGAATACAGGCGAGATACCTGCCAGGTACTGTCATTAATTGTGCGGGTCATCTGCGGAGTCTCCGGGTAGCAAAAATTGCTCTCCTCATCAACATCACGAGCAATGTGACACTAAACAGGGCCTTCATATCCACTTTATATAATCTAATTGATGCCAATACTAATACTGACATTTTATAAAGTACAATTTACTTGACTGTATAGGCTATAAAGCTTACCTTCATCTGTCATTTTACAGCGCAATCACAGCATTGAAGAGAAGAAAACTCATTTACTGCTTTGAAACAATGAAGAAAATGCAATAATTGCATTCATTCAACCGAGAGAGGGCGTTCCAGAATCTGTTTTATTTTTTTTTACGTTTAAAAATATAAGACCAAGGCCCAATGTGCCTAAGATTTGTGTACAAATAACTTATATCTTTCCACACCTACACTTCAATTTTCATGCCCAAAGC
>NC_092695.1:27525473-27560473 GCF_964275005.1 Diadema setosum
AGAGAGGACTCATGTACACAAAAAAAACAAAAAAAAAAACATAAACAAACAGGAAGTTCTTTCGCTTCAACTACTAAAATGGGGCGAAAGAAATATAATATATTATATATTATATAAATCTAAAAATATGGGGCCCCGAAGACCCGTGGATTTCCACGGGTGCTGCTAGTATATATATATATATATAGTGGCGTACGGTGGGTCGAAACATGGGGGGAACCATAAAGTAATTTTGACGGTCTGTATGCTTGTGCCAGTTGTGCGTGTGTGCGTGAGCAATAATGGGACTACAATACATTACGGAATGTGATACATTCAACAACGCAGTCATTGTAAGTTTTCCTTACATGGATTATGGAATGACGGTGTGAAACGATCGACAAATTATATACCGTCAGCAACAAGGTGAATGCATAACAATAAAATGCGAGCGAGCGAAGCGAGCGAGCTTGAAAACTTTGATATTCTACAGTTCCAAAACTGGAGTTTTAATTGTAGCTATATATTTCGCTTTGGAAATAAATGGGGGCGGATCGGGCGCAACTGCTGGCAATTGTTGGCAGCAACATTAGGAAAATGGCATAACGATTCAATGCGAGCGAGCGAAGCGAGCAAGCTTGAAAATTTTGACATTCTACAGTCCCAAACCTGGGGTTTGTAGCTATATCTTTCACTTTGGAAATTACTGGGGCGGCGCATCGGGCGCAACTGCTGGCAATTACTGGCAGCAGCATTAGGAGAATGGCATAACGATTCAATTCGAGCGAGCAAAGCGAGCGAGCTTGAGAATTTTGACATTTTACAGTCCCCAAACTCCCGTTTGTAGCTATATCTTTCGCTTTGGAAATTAAGGAGGGGGGGGGGGCATCGGGCGCAACTGCTTGCAATTACTGGCAGCAACGTTAGGAGAGTGGCATAACGATTCAATGCGAGCGAGCGAAGCGAGCGAGCTTGAAAATTTTGACATGTTACAGTCCCCAAACTCCCGTTTGTAACTATACCTTTCGCTTTGGAAATTAAGGGGGGGGGGGCATCGGGCGCAACTGCTGGCAATTACTGTCAGCGACATTAGGAGAGTGGCATAATGATTCAATGCGAGCGAGCGAAGCGAGCGAGCATGAAAATTTTGACATTTTACAGTCCCAAAACTCCCGTTTGTAGCTACATGTATATTTATCTTTCGCTTTGGAATTAAGGGTTGGGGGCATCGGGCGCAACTACTGGCAATTACTGTCAGCAACATTAGGAGAATGGCATAACGATTCAATGCGAGCGAGCGAGGTTGAAAATTTTGACATTCTTGAGTCCAACAACTGCCGTCGTAGCTATGTTTTTCGCTTTAGAAATTAAGGGGGAGGCGCACCGGGCTCAACTGCTGGATGCGAGCGAGCGAAGCGAGCGAGCTTGAAAATTTTGACATTTTACAGTCCAAAAGCTGCCGTTTGTAGCCATATTTTTTTCCCTTTTATCATATATATATACATATTTGTTTTATTTTCTTTGTTTATTCATCTATTTTTATTATTATTATTATAATTTTTTTTTTTTTTTTGGGGGGGGCTTTTTTGGGGGGCAAAAATGCGTTTTGCCCCCACTTTTTGGATTGGGGGGGGGGGGGGGGCGCGGCCGCCCCCCCCCCCCTGCCCCCCCCCCCCCCCCCCCCCACTTCCGGCGCCTATGGTGGAATCATGCCATACATTCCCATGCTGAGGATCAACTTCCATGACTCTTTCAAATTTGCCATGATTCTATTTCATTGTTCTCACCACAGGTTTTCTGAAGTGAAACGAGCCATCGACGATTCCTCCAAGAAAGTCGTGATCGTCAAGGACATGGCGACATCGTTTTACAAGCGCCTGCAGTATTTGCCGTCCAAAGCCTCGGGCTTCAAGTTCGTCTTCATCATCAGAGATCCGTATCGTGCCATCTCATCCTTCAGGAAGGCGACGATTGGCTCGTGGAGGAAGCTGGGCAAGTTCCACGGCGACGACAAGGATTCGATCTGCAGGTCGATGACCCTTACTACGCAGTCAGCGCACCTGTTACGAGAAACTGCACACGGTGTGGCACCACGTGCGGAAAGAACTAGACCCCGATCCGCTGGTCATCGACACGGAGGACTTCTTAGCGAATCCGAAGCCATTTCTGCAAAAGATCTGCGCAGAAGCCGGCCTGCCTTACCACGAGGGGCTTCTCCGGTGGGACGCGTCCACGGATCCAATCATGAAATGGAAGAATCCTGGTGGCGTGACCCAAATGATGGACAACAGTCTGTCCGACTTCCACGGGACGGCGATCACCAGCTCGAGTTTCATTCCGAGAACGTCGAGCAGGCCTAGGCCTGAGAGATCCAGTCTAACCGAGGACGTACTCTCAGCCGTCGATCGGGGGATGAAATTCTACGAGGAAGTCTATCGAAGTAGATTCACTCCGTAAAGCAAGTTAAATATCAATCCTGATCGATCTCGAGCGATTTCTAAAACAAAGATCATTTTTGAAATATTCTCTCTTTTCCAGTTTCAAATTTTCTTTCAATCAAAAACTAATAATTCACTCGTGGATATAGGAAACTATGGTGGTTTGTCTGTTGTCGACTTACAATGGTTTAGGGTCAATGCTCGTTTCACAAAATGTGTATTTGGGCATTACGTTTTGTACGGTACGTTATCAATATTCCTTATTTGCCATGCCAAATGAGAACGAGACATGAAACTCGTCACTTTAAAGACGAGTTAGGTGATACGCTTTGGGTCATCAGATATCGGTCACCAGTGATTGACAACGAAACAATTAAATATAGCGACTTTAAGTTATGTTTCTGCAATAATATTTTAGCAAAGTCGATTTTTTTGGACCTTCATTATTCAGATCATATTGTTAGTAACAATGCAAACCACATGGAAAGTCCTGTACGTGTGTCTGCGTGTGCAAGTAGGCCCAAGTAGATTAACAGGTTTTCTTAGTACAGTGTATCTCTACGATGACGAACAAATATAAACACGAACAAATTGAAACACGTCAATACAGTGTTCTAAAGATCGTCTTGACTTTAATAGTGGTCTTTTAAAAATATGAACTCTAGCCCTTATTTCCATAACCAAAACTGCTATATCGAATCTTGTCATTAATATGATCAGTTTGGAGAGCTCTTAAAGCTACAAGCCTGTAAAATTTTCCAGCAATTAAGCAATGAATCATCCAATCCAAAACAAAGGAAAATACAGCGAGTGCGTGTCTTTACAGAATGGGATTTATACCCGGACGAAATATGGTGCTATATTGTACTAGTAACTACTTGCTGACTTATTTTAAGGGCTCTGCTGGTTGAGTATCCATGTTTAGCTAAATGAATTGTAATTTGGCGATAAACAAAAATTCCCACGAGCAACAGAAACACTCTAACCTCCGATATAAAATAAGGGAAATTGCGTGTTTGTGTTCGTGGGGATGTGTGTACTTGAGGAAATAGTGAAACAAATGACATAGGAGTGAAGCTGAACTGCCTAAGAAAAAAAGGAAAAATAAAGAAAGCCCTTGCAGCTACAAGCCTGTGAAATTTTCCGGCAGAAAAAGCAATGAAACGTCCAAAAACAAAACAGAGGCAAATAGAGAGAGTGTGTGTTTGTTTACATGACAATATGATTTGTACCTAGACGAAAGCGGCATTACCTCAACTAAAATAAAGAAAGAGACATAGCTTCTAACCACGTAACTAAATGGTAAGTCTTTTCGAACCAAGAGTGTGGAACGTAAGATGAATCATGACGATCACCCGTGACCGACACATCTTCAAAGGGAACAGTTAGAAGTGGAAGGAGTGTCAAGCATATTGTCTCAACAAAGCAATGAGACAATGACATTTAGGCATTCCATAATTTCGCTCTAAAATCAATGGTATTAATCATGTAGGCCTACCATTGCTTGCATAGTCCATAAACTTTGCTTTACAAACTTTCAGTGAAACGTGTCATAACATAACTATGTAACTCCATTAGCAGTGACTACTAGATAAACAAAGATATATCAAAATGAACGCTTAGCACATATAACTCAGGAGATTATAACCTGATACTCTGCTCTTCACTGCTCAGATGGCAACAACACTCATCACCTACGGCTGCGTATAGAGAAACAGCCATTACTTAAATAACAGTTTTGCCTTTTATTTGGCAGATCGACACACAACCCCTTTAAACACACTGTAATTGGCACGGAGGGACATGAAAGAACTCTTCATTAATACTAAACAGCATATGCATTCCACTCATGTGGCGCAAGATACCTCTAAAGCAACATAAAGCCTGTCTACAACTCCGTTATTGGGTCAAACAATACAGTACGAAATATCACAGAGATGAGCGAGACGGTATACACCTGGCTTAGAGTAAATCAATTCAGTTCTTTTTCCCACTCAAGTTGAAGTATTTATATAAATGCATAAATCCCCACCTTCAGTATAACAAAACAAACGTAGCGAAAAGGGAAGAGAAGACGAGAGCTGGCAAAAATATACTGCACAACTGCAATTTATAACCTTTTGTGTGACAAGTGAAGCAAAATGTATTAGATGTTATAGCAGTTGTTTTTTTAGCATAAACAGACAAATAGAGGACATGAGACACATTCGTGAAGTCCTATTCTTTATACAGTCCCACATAATTCAGATGAAATTGTTTCTGTCATGCAACCATGTGAACATTTCATGCGTGTGTCGGCGTGGGCAAGTAAGTCGATCAGACAGGATATGTAAATGAATATTTACCAATAGGTCTTTATACTGTTAAAAAACAGAAATCAAACATGGCGATAAGGTTTTTTAAGGGTCACCTTCACATTTACATGTGTATTTTCAAGTCGAAATTTCCAGTCGAAGCGCTTTGGTCTCCAACACAAAACAAAGGGATATTGTGTGTGTGTGCGTATAGGTGCGGTTACATGCGAACGTGATTTTTGCATAGGTGAAGGTGTAGTACTCCATTGAAGAAAAAAGTAAAAAAAAAAGTAAGCATTTTGTTTCGTGCTCTTGTGGGGTTCGAACCCGCAACCTCACGTCTCTGAAACGTCGCCTTTAACCACTCGGCCATACGTCTCGACGAGAAAACATGAGGAACGTAAAGTTATGTATGTCAAAGATGATTCAGTAATCGTCTGGTCGACATTCCATTCTCATTTTCAGTTTTAAACTGCAAAATTATCAACCTGATGAGATTTGCAAAAATAAAATGCGTGATTTCTGCAGCTTATTGTCTCAGCTACAACATACTATAGATTCAGAGGAAATAAAGCAAAATCAGCTGAGATAAAGGTGCTTAAACGTTGTCAAGGCAATGCATGGTTTAAAAAAAAATCACCTCCCATTGACATAACACGTAAACTTGTCCGATTTTGCGTCTTTACCTTTAATCGCAATTTGAAGTGTGATGGTAAGTCTTCTCGAACTAAGAGTGTGGAACGTAAGCTTCTACGTGAAAGATGAATCATGACGATCACCCGTGACCGACAAATCTTCAAAGGGATCAGCTATTAGAAGTGGAAGCCCTCGTGCCAAGCATATTGTCTCACCAATTCCAAAGCAGTGATACTCTTACATTTAGGTATAACATAATTTCCCTCTGAAATCAATGGTATTATTTATGTACAATTGCTTGCCTTGTCCATAAACTTTGCTTTACAAACTTTCAGTGAAACGTGTCATAACATAATTCTGTAACTCCATTAGCAGTGATTGACTACATAAATAAAGATATATGACATTGAACGCTTAGCGCGTATAACTAAGGGGGATTTTAGCCTGACGCTCTGTTCTTCACTGCTCAGATACCAACAACACTCACCACATACGGCTACGTATAGAGAAACAGCCATGGCGAAAATAAGGTTTTCCTTTTCTTTGGCAGATAGACGCACAACCCCTTTAAACACACTATAATTGACATGGAGGGACATGAAAAAGTTCATTACTACTACTGAGCAGTGATGCCTTGTACTCATGTGGCACAAGATACCTCTATAGCAACATAAAACCTGTCTACAATTCCGTTATTGGGTCAAACAATAACAACCTGGAATTTCAAAGAGATGAGCGAGACGCCGTTATACACCTGGCCTAGAGTTAATTCATTCAGTTGCCATTCCTGCTCCAGTTGAGTTATGTAAATTATTTTCCGACCTGTCTTGTGCAGTGTAACAGGAACAAACGTAGAGAAAAGGAAAGAGAAACGAAAGGTGGCAAGCGGGGCACTGTATACCAAGGGCAATTTACAACATTACGTATGATAAATAAAGCAAATACAACCTCCAGCCTCCGACAAAAAAAAAATGGAACTTGAGTGACTGTGTCTCGTGGGGTAGTTATATACTTGATAAGATAATACGATAAATGACATCGGAATAAAGCAGAACTGCCAAAAGAAAAACAAAGAAAGAGAGAGAGAAAAAATAATAGCGTCCTGCGGGTCTCGAACATCTCGTCCTAAGGTAGTGCATAATGACAATGCAGCGGGCTAAGCGACTATAAAGCCACACGGCTGTCCCGAAGATTGGATGTGAAATTCATAACTTAATATCATTTACAACATGAAAAAGTTCATTACTACTACTAAACAGTGATGCCTTCCACTCATGTGGCATAAGGTACCTCTATAGAAACATAAAACCTGTCTACAATTCCGTAATTGGGTCAAACAATAACAACCTGGAATTTCAAAGATATGAGCGAGGCGCCATACACCTGGACTAGAATTAATCAATTCAGCTCCCATTCCTGCCAGTTATCTAAACGTACATGTTCCTACCTATCCTGTTACAATATAACAATAACCAATGAAGAGAAAAGGAAAGAGCAAACGAAAGGTGGCAAGCGGGACACTGTAACAAGGGGCAATTTACAACATTAAGTGTGACAAAATTAATGAAGCAAACCCAATCTCCAAACTCCAATACAAAACAATTAAGGGAAATAGAGCAGCCGTGTTCACGGCTTACGTATACTTGATAAAATAATACGATAAATGACATCGAGTAAAGCTGAACAGCCGAAAAAAAAAAAAAGGGGGAAAAGTCCTGCGGGAGTTGAACTTCTCGCCTTCCCGTATGGCGTTATGAACACCCAGCGAGCTAAGCGATTACGCCAAATGGCTGTCCTGAAGATCGTTTGCGAAACTTAAATTTTTAATTATACAATCGTGACTGTTGACGGAGATGGCGCTATTCAACTTCCCACAAGTGGCCGCGTGGATTCGACCAATATACAGTTGCAAACAACGATCGCCAATCGTTCCGTACAGATTGCATTCTCATTTTCAGTTTTTAACTACAAAATTGTCGACCTCATGAGGAGATTTTAAAATATAAAATGCATGATGACTGCAGCTTATTGTCTGAGCTACAACATACATAAGTTTCAGAGGAAATGGAGCAAAATCAGCTGAGATAAAGGTGCTTAAACGTTGTCAAGTCAATGCATGGTCTAAAAAAAATCACCTCCCATAGACAATACACGTAAATTTGTCCGATTTTGAGTCTTTACCTTTAATCACAATTTAAGGTATGATGATGTCATCAAATTTCAAAACCATGACATGGGCTTGAAAGGCAAATGTTCAAAGTAAAACATATCTGAATTTGGGATAATATTGAGCTTAAACAAGAGAGATACGAGCAAATGAATGTCAGAAACAGTACCTCAAAAAAATTAATTCCACTTTTTTGATTTCAAATGATGATATGATGACGTCATAATGTATTTCGGGAAATATTGATGCTTGAAATGTTATTTCCAATTCATATGCTTTTGTAATATGCAATAAAAACATAGGGTCACCCTGCGTTTTAAAGAGCTATGGCGAAATAAACAAAGACATGTTTTTCGCTATATTTCCACATAGACGCGCACACGAAATTTCAACTTTGACGCCAGCGCATTCCTTTGTTATAAGTCAAAATTGATCGGAAATCATTGGATATTGTTACTTAATGTATCAGGAATCCAAATCTGTCAAAACAATTGCATTTTCATGTTGCTTACGCGCACTGCGCGCGAAAATGCGCGGACGGACGCCTACGCGCGGAACGCTTAAAATTGTCTGAAACTTCGAGATTTCCCATTGGAAAGTTGTTTTGAGCCTTTTAAAAGTTTGATGCGCGCGTACGCGCGCGTAATGATGTCCTAGGTAATTAGCATTAACATGTAAGATAGAGCGTGACCTAAACTTAATGTCCACAGAAAATGATACAGAAATGACCTTTAGTTATGAAGTTATGATCGATCATGTAACATGGTCCGAAAATCACAAAATGGCGCCTAGATGACGTCATAGATATGTTACTGTCATGAAAACCTTATTGTGGCTAGATTTTGTCATGAGACATGTTCCCTGAAAATGTCATGTTATTCCGTAATGTCATTCTTGAGATATTGATGACACAAAATTGTCCAGAAAGAAAGAAGAATAACGAGACATGAAAACTCGTCACATTGAGGACGAGTTAGGTGATACGCTTGTGGTCATCAGATGGCGGTCATCTGTGATCGACAAGAAACGAATGTGATATAGGCACCTTGAAGTTATATTGAGCGTGCATGCGAAACTGTTTCTGTAACCACTCGGCCACGGGTCATCCACGGAAATGGTAAGACAAAAAACAACAACAATGTATAGATATAACAGGGGGAAAGTCAATGTCCACTCAACACAAAAAAGAGGGATATGGCGTGTGTGTGTGTGTCTGTGTGTGTGTATAGGTGCGTTTATATACGAACGTGATTTTTACATAGACGAATATGTAATACAAAATTGAAGAAAAAAAAACAGTAAAATAGCTAAGTATATTGTTTCGTGATCTTGTGAGGTTCGAACCCGCAACCTCACGTCTCTGAGACGTCGCCTTTAACCACTCAGCCATACGTCTCGACGAGAAAATATGGGGAACGTTATGGACTTGAAAGACAGTTGTTCAATATATAACACATTCATCGTACGTTGTCAGTTTGCTATTGACATGACGATCTGTAGCACAAATATGAGGCAGATATTAGTACCTGTATGAAATTATTATAGGCATGGTTATCAAATTCCCCTAAAATTTCCTTATAATTGCCTTATTTTTACACACAGTTATGCTATCCCTTTAAACTCGTCACAGTTTAATTAGAATCATTAACATCATACATCAGTACCATATTCAGTTCCATAGCTGATCACGTTTGCTAATTAATTAAGATTATTTGTCTAGAATGTGTCATATGGCCAACCTGTATACACACGTATATACACACACAATGCTAAATGCATGTATCAAACATCTGTAACACAACTTTGAACTAACTGTAGGAATTATCGCTGCACTTATCATCCATACTTTTTATCACTATCTGAAACTCCACAAAAACCACTAATTGACAAATAATCATCAATACAGAAGACTGACTTAAAGGAACAATGCAAATACCTTTTTTACAATGTATAGCTTGTTACATGTATAAATCAGCACAAAGTAACCACGACTACATTGTGTTACTGAATTGGTATGAACAAATTTCATTTTGTTACAATATACTATATCAGTTTGAAAAGCCCAGCCTGCAAAATTTTGCAGCAGTCGAAGTAATGCAGTCTCCAACGCAAAACAAAGGTATACTGTGTGAGTGTGTGCGTATAGGTGTGTTTACATGCAAATGTGATTTCTACATGGACGAAAAGCCCAGCCTGCAAAATTTTGCAGCAGTCGAAGTAATGCAGTCTCCAACGCAAAACAAAGGTATACTGTGTGAGTGTGTGCGTATAGGTGTGTTTACATGCAAATGTGATTTCTACATGGACGAAGGTGTAGTACTCCATTGAAGAAAAAAAAGTAAAAAAAATAATAATTATTTTCTTTCGTGCTCTTGTGAGGATCGAACCCGTACGTGTGCAACCTCACGTTTCTGAGACGACGCCTCTAACCACTCGGCCATATGTCTCGACGAGAAAATTAGAGGAACGTAAACTTATGTACGTGAAAGACGAATCAGGAATCATTTCGTCCGCATTCCATTCTCATTTTCAGTTTTAAATTGCAAAATTGTCAACCTCATGAGGAGATTTCAAAGAATAAAATGCATGATTACTGCAGCTTATTGTCACAGCTACAACATACTTAAGTTTCAGAGGAAATGAAGCAAAATCAGCTGAGATAAAGGTGCTTAAACGTTGTCAAGTCAATGCATGGTTTCTAAAAAAATCACCTCCCATAGACATAACACGTAAACTTGTCCGATTTTGCGTCTTTACATTTAAACATAATTTAAAGCATGATGACGTCATCAAGTTTCAAATCTATGACATGGACTTGAAAGGTAAATGTTCAAAGTACAACATATCTGAATTTGGGATAATATTGAGCTTAAACAACAGAGATACGAGCAAATGAATGTCAGAAACAGTACCTTAAAAAAATCAATTCCACTTTTTTGATTTCAGATGATGATATGATGACGTCATAATGTATTCATGGAGATATTGATACTTGAAACGTTATTTCCAATTCATATGTTTTTGTAATATGCAATAAAAACATAGGGTAACCTGACGTTTTAAAGAGCTATGGCGAAATAAACAAAGACATGTTTTTCGCTATATTTGCACATAGACGCGCACACGAAATTTCAACTTTGACGCCAACGCATTCCTTTGTTATAGGTCAAAATTGATCGGAAATCAAAGGATATTATTGCTTAATGTATCAGGAATCCAAATCTGTCAAAAAATGTGCATTTTCATTTTGTCTACGCGCACTACGCGCGAAAATGTGCGGACGGACGCGAGCGCGCGAAACGCTTAAAATTGTCTGAAACTTCGAGATTTCCCTTTGGTAAGTTGTTTTGAGCCTTTTAAAAGTTTGACGCGCGCGTACGCGCCCGTAATAATGTCCTAGGTAATTAGCATTAAAATGTAAGATAGAGCGTGACCTGAACTTAATGTCCACCGAAAATGATACAGAAATGACCTTTAGTTATGAAGTTATGATCGATCATGTAACATGGTCCGAAAATCACAAAATGGCGCCTAGATGACGTCATAGATATGTTACTGTCATGAAAACCTTATTGTGGCTAGATTTTGTCATGAGACATGTTCCCTGAAAATGTCATGTTATTCCGTAGTGTCATTCTTGAGATATTGATGACACAAAATTGTCCAGAAAGAAAGAAGAATAAAAAGAAATAAAGAGAGATTTTGACAATCACAATAGGTGATACGCTGATAGCGTATCACCTAAAAAGAAACGAGACATGAAAACTCGTCACATTGAGGACGAGTTAGGTGATACGCTTGTGGTCATCAGATGACGGTCATCTGTGATCGACAAAGAAAAGAATGTGATATAGGCACCTTGAAGTTATATTGAGCGTGCATGCGAAACCGTTTCTGTAACCACTCGGCCACGGGTCATCCACGGAAATGGTAAGACAAAAAAAAACCAATGTATAGATATAACAGGGGGAAAGTCAATGCCCACTCAACTAACGTGGCCTGGTGAACATCTATTGCATTGCTAAACGGAGAAGCGGCCCTGTAACGACTGAGGTCACTATGCCATTTCTGGCAACTTGGGAAAAATACGTCCCGCAGACATAAAACCTATAATCGGCTGGTTTTGATACCTTGCCTTTAATCACAATTTTCAGTGTAATGACGTCATCAAATTACAAAACAATGACATCGTCTTGAAAGACAATTGTTCAAAGTACAACACCTCAGTCGTCGTCATTACATACTATGATCGGTTTGACAAAGTCAACCTGCAAAATGTTGCTGCAGTCGAAGCAATGTGGTCTCCAACACACAAAAAAGAGGGATATGGCGTGTGTGTGTGTCTGTGTGTGTGTATAGGTGCGTTTATATACGAACGTGATTTCTACATGGACGAATATGTAATACAAAATTGAAGAAAAAAAAAGTAAAATAAAAAAAAAAAATGTTTCGTGATCTTGTGGGGTTCGAACCCGCAATCTCACGTCTCTGAGACGGCGCCTTTAACCAATCGGCCATACGTCTCGACGAGAAAATATGGGGAACGTAAACTTATGTATGTGAAAGATACATGGGGAATCGTTTTGTCCACATTCCATTCTCATTTTCAGTTTTAAACTGCAAAATTGTCAATCTGATGAGGAGATTTCAAAGAATAAAATGCATGATTACTGCAGCTTATTGTCTCAGCTACAACATATTAAAGTTTCAGAGGAAATGAATCAAAATCAGCTGAGATAAAGGTGCTTAAACGTTGTTAAGTCAATTGATGCTTTTAAAAAAAATCACCTCCCATAGACAATACACGTAAACCTGTCCGATTTTGCGTCTTTACCTTTAATCACAATTTAAGGTATGATGACGTCATCAAATATCAAAAGCATGACATGGACTGAAAAGGCAAATGTTCAAAGTACAACATATCTGAATTTGGGATAATATTGAGCTTAAACAACAGAGATACGAGCAAATGAATGTCAGAAACAGTACCTTAAAAAAATTAATTCCACTTTTTTGATTTCAGATGACGATATGATGACGTCATATTGTAATTATGGAAATAATGATACTTGAAACGTTATTTTCAATTCATATGCTTTTGTAATATGCAATAAAAACATAGGGTCACCTGACGTTTTAAAGAGCTATGGCGAAATAAACAAAGACATGTTTTTTCACTATATTTGCACATAGATGCGCACGCGAAATTTCAACTTTGACGCCAGTGCTTTGCTTTGTTATTTGTCAAAATCGATCAGAAATCAATGGATATTGTTACTCAAAGTATCAGGAATCCAGATCAGTCAAAAAATGTGCATTTTCATGTTACTGACGCGCTGTGCGCGCGAAAATGCGCGGACGGACGCGCACGCGCAAAATTGTTTGAAACGCTTAAAATTGTCTGAAACTTCGAGATTTCCCATTGGAAAGTTGTTTTGAGTCTTTTAAATGTTTGACGCGCGCTTACGCGTCCTAGATGACGTCCTAGGTAATTAGCATCAGAGAAAGAAAGATAGAGCGTGACCTGAACTTTATGTCCACAAAAACTGATACAGAAAGGACCTTTAGTTATGAAGTTATGATCGATCATGTAACATGGTCCGAAAATCACAAAATGGCGCCTAGATGACGTCATAGATACGTTACTGTCATGAAAACCTTATTGTGGCTAGATATTGTCATGAGACATGTTGACTGAAAATGTCATGTTACTCCGTAATGTCATTCTTGAGATATTGACGACACAAAATAGGCCAGAAAGAAAGAAGAATAAGAAAAAAGACAGATTTTGACAATCACAATAGGTGATACGCTAAAAGCGTATCACCTAATAAAGAGAGATTTTGACAATCACAATAGGTGATACGCTGATAGCGTATCACCTAACAAGTAACAATAATGTCCATAATGCAAGAGGGATTAAAATGGTGTCACCCCACGTGACCTGTGACCTAGGAATGTTTGTATTTCTTTTTTTTTTTTTAAATAACAGTAATGTAACTGGTTGCGGCTGAAAATCTATACACGTCATATTTTAGAGTCTGCCAAAACTCTCCTTTGTTTAATTCTCCTTGATTACCTGACAGAACTGAGCCGTGGCCATTCTTCTGATATGATGCCCGTTATGTAAAGTGTATGTGTTCTTTTGTTCTATGAATATTCTTCTTCGAAATCACCGTGCATTGTGCTTGGTTGCTTTATTAGTTTATCATCATTATAGACACGTCATCATTATTCTGCAATGGTACCAACATCCTTCTGTACGCTTAACTTTAAAAACCCATGTCACGTCTTGGTGTAAAAATAGACAAGATTAAAATATTAAAGGTTCATTGGCAATAATACGGCAATGTGAGATTTTATAAAATTACTCTAACAGGTATTGAAAGTATTTTATCTGAGAGGTAAAAACAAATAAAGCATCATTTGATATTAAAATTTCATTCTGAAAGTTTGATTGTTTTAAAGTTAAAGCTGCTATAATCCATGGTGTCGAGAATTAATCGTGTGAAAATCCCCAAGTTGTGTTATCAAAGCAGTATATGAAGCACCTGTATGCTGTGTGTGCGATCTGCAGACTGTTGAATGACATAGTATGCGTTGTTTGAGAAGAGATACACACAGCCTTTCTCAAGATACCCACCAAGCTCACAATAAACACATAACAGGAATAATGCATCGGCTATTCGTATTCTGTAACCATGGCAACCCAGCACTGTAGTGATAAGAACGTTACTAGGTTTACTTTAAAGACGCACATTTCGTCACAATGTAACAAATTTTAACACTCTTTGTTTGATTTCGAAGTTTTTCAAAGTTGAGATATTGACATACATCATGCAGCAATCGGGCTTCGTTGCATCGACAGTATCGTTTGTGATCGATAAGGGCACACGGCCTCTAGCAGAGTTGGTTCTGCGAAGGCGTAATCGCCCAGAGAAAGGGTCTTTTAGTTTCACGTCGAGGAAGAGCAATCTTCATGTTTTCATATTAACCAAAGAGGTCCTTTCGGATTTCGCCCATAGGTTTCCAGAAATGGGAAAATCGAAGAGCCGGAAATGGAATCGTCTGCCTGGAGAAGTTTCGTTTGGTAATATTCATGCGCGCGGGAAGAGGTCCAGGGAAGCAGAGGAAGAAAACAGCTGCTCCGCACGTTTCCCAGGATGCAACTTGACGTCCTTTCTTTTTTGTCTCCTCATTCCTGTTTTGAAGCATATTATTTCATCATAAACACCCACGCTGCATATTGGGGGAAAGAAAACCGCCCACTCCCACAACAATTCGCAGAAAGGTGATTTTGTCAACAGGTGTCATTATTTTACATTCACTACAATTTCTACAAGAATTTACAAGAATTCTGCAAGAAGACAGCAAATGCCAAACAAACGCTGACAGTGTTCCAACGACGAGTTTCTCTGTTAATGTTCATATGTGAACCAGTAATTGATGAGAGTGATTCTGTTAATGTTCCATCACAACAGCATGCAAGGCAACGTGTAAAAATACATAAATACATTGTATGTGATCTGATGTCAGTGTGTAATTATGCGCGGTGCACTTTTATGATGCATGCACTGGATATCATCGACTGTGAGTGAGATTTGATGTTTGTGCTCGTACAGTTTTGTTGTTATTAGGCGATGTCTTCACTTAAAGTTGCACCTATAGGAAATATTTACACACTCTTTCATAGAAACATAGAGAGGTGAATAGAGAACTACAAATATATATTGATATAAATAGATACATACATAATAATTATGATAAAATTATATCGTACATGCATCATTGGATGTGTGATATACATACATGTATATATATATATATATATATATATATATATATACGTATATATATACATATATATTATATATATATATATATACGTATATATATACATATATAATATATATATATATATATATATATTTATTTATTTATTTATATATTTATATATAACATATATATATATATATAACTATATGTGTGTGTGTTTCAGTTTGTTCAAAATTAACAAGAATTATGAGGGAGAGTCAATAATTCTCCTCTCAGTAACCTCATTCATCTCTCTCTCTCTCTCCCTCTCTCTCCCACCCCCCCCCCCCTCTCTCTCTCTCTCTTTGTGATTTTCTTCCTTTTATTTCCTTCATTTTTCCTTCCATTTTCTCCGCTCGTACGCAAACGGCTCCGATTGTTTAAGCTCGGTCTCAGCAGCTTGTGAAAGGTGAACGTTGAGGACGCTATCAGGTATTACCTCAACTGAAGTGTCTCAAAATGTGATACCATTTATCACAAAATTTGATATAAAATAAAATCAGGTTCTTGTGTCACAATGATGACTACAAAAAGGACTTGACTCTACTCACATCGGCAAGCATTTCAGGTCCACAAAGAACCCGACATTGATGGTTCTCCAAGGAGTGAAAAAAACACACGTAGGTGTCTTACAATCGATTTCACTGTTATTACGATAAAAAACACGTTTTAGAATATGCAAAAACTGTATATCAGGTGTTAAATTCTCTTTTTGCAGGTCCAACTACTTCCATTTTCCACATTTCACCGTATTCCTGACGTAATTGAATGCTGTTTTCTTCTATTGCCTTTGTTTGACACACTTTCTCTGAAGTAGATTCACTCTTCATACAAACATGTTCAAAAATAAAAATATTTTTATGGAAATGTAAAATATTATAATCAAATCACACTTTCTCTTTTACAAGAATATTTCGTCGACACTGTAATGACAATCACCTCTGTAATACAGCGGCGACGGACTTTTTTTTTGGGGGGGGGGGGGGGGGAGGGGGCTGTAATCCCCCTTCCCCCAGCCCTTCCCTCGGGTTCCGCAGCAGATCTGGAGTCTGTTTCATAAAGAGTTGCGTTTGATCTTACACTCGATTTATTGAGCGTAACTCGGTGAATAAAGCGTAAATTCAATATTGAGCGTAAGTCCCGTTTCATAAGGACACGTTTGATTTCAAGAAAAATCAAGCATAACTTTCTGTAGATTGAGCGTTACTTGCGATCAATCACAAAGTTGTTTATGAAACGCAATTTGCGATTAATTGCAACTTACATACTCAATCTTTATGAAATAGGCCCCTGAACAACTGTCATATCATTGCAAACCATGCCCTGCGATGGTATTCGGTAAATAGTAGGCACACAGTGGCTCGCACTGCTTACCGCACAGTGACAACAGTTACTGTGTATGAACAGGTTGCAAAATGAAGAGGGCGCCAGCACTCGGTAAACTCCTAACAACATGCTAGCACCGGGTTACTACTAATATGCTGCTTCGGAATTGTAACAACCTCAATACCTTCAAATCTGAACTGAAGACATATCTTTTCCAGCAACTTTGTGAATGATGTGTGGCACATTGTGGGAGCCGGGCGCTTTTGAATGTCTCAACAGATAAATGGCGCTATATGTAAATGCTGTTTTATCATCATATATCTTCGACGGAGTCATGTAGCATAATGCCAGTTTTTTGTTGTTTTTTTTTTCCTTGGGGGGGGGGTCTTTTCTTTTTCATTCCATGATGAGCAGCACCTACAAGTAGTGTATGTTATATAATTAACGTTAACTTATTACAAGAAAGCATTATACATTTTATTTGTTACAAAAAGTTGTCTTCTGTTCAAACTTCCATGATACTCGCCGCGACCCCTGGCCGCAACCTTTCTCGACAATGCAAGTTTCTTTAGCCGGAAAAAGCAACGAAGTACAGTTATTAGGAATGTGAAAATACGCCAACTCTACAAACCGATTACTTTCAAGGCGCGGCGTGGAGTCTATGCACGCTATACAGAGAAAAAGAGGCATTATAAAGTCTTCAGAAGATCTGTGACGCGAACCCTAAGACGACGCAGCCTCCCGGGTTGGATAATAGAAACAGCAACTGCTTCGCTCATGTGCAGAACACCATTTTTTTTTTCTTAATTAGCGTTGTCTTAGTGTTCGCGTTGCAGATCTAAAGGCCCTGTCTAAAGGTCGCTAAAAGAACGGAAAAGCACGAAGGGACAGTGTGAC
The DNA here is from genome assembly GCF_964275005.1 of Diadema setosum. Lineage (NCBI taxonomy): Eukaryota > Metazoa > Echinodermata > Echinoidea > Diadematoida > Diadematidae > Diadema > Diadema setosum. The sequence goes on from NC_092695.1 coordinate 27,543,026, forward strand.
ACGTTACCGCGAAACCCCGAGGAAAAGGCTAATCAAGGATATCCAACTTTTGATATTTTTAAATTCGCAAGGACTCGTAGAAGCCTTTCAAAGTGAGATGATTTATCTCCCAATGTTCACGAGATCCTACTCTACAGACGCGGTGGCGGGAAAACGTGCCACCAAAATGAACGAAGGTTTAAGAGAATCGCCGGATTTGTTTGAAGCCGAGGTGCCGTCAAAGGAACAGACGACGGGGCAATATCGAACCACCATGTCTACTACACTCTTGGTAATAACATTCTTCCTAAAAAACAGTAGTGTGTGATCGAAAAAGCCAAAGAATTTGAAATTCGACGATTAGCATGATTAGATTGGTAAGATACTATATTTTTTTAATAGTTTTGACGAGTACGTATTAGGCCCTATGAGTTTGTTATCATTCAGTCAATTCAAGTTATTTTGCAGCTTTATCGGCTTTGATGTCTGCAGCTTATCAGGATCACATGGTGATGAATAACAAGTACATGTCTCCAGGCAAATCTTAAAGGATTCAAGACATGAATACAAATGCTACAAAATTAAAGACTGATACGACATGTGTCATAACCAAGTAGCCTTCTACCTAAAGAAAAGAAAGTGATTGTTCATTCTACCGCTACTCTCTGCATTAATGCCGAAATATCATGGCTATAGTCGATCGAATATATAAGGACACTTGAAAATATAAGAGTTTTAGTAGCGCCTGTCAGACACATTGTTTTGTTTTTTGTTTTTTTGTTTTTGTTTTTCATACTGATGTACCAGTTGTTTGTCTCACTTGAGTATATAGTGCATGGTCCTTGCTTGGTGAGATATATCGCAGGACGACCTTTGCATGTACTATCAGGACATCCTTGCCACGAGTAATAGATAATAACAAACAATGAACACACATATTAAAATGTCTTGCATATAGAGTATGGCAATATTTCGTCTTGTAATACACACTTTGTCGTGTATAGCCATCGGATTTAAATGAAGACAATTTTTAAAGATGTCGTTTTCAGTTCAGTTCAGTTCAGTTCAGTTTTTATTTCTGCATTTCAAAATCAATACAAATCCACAAATCAACAAAATACTTACATAGTCATTTACACAGCTAATATTCGTAACGTTTGGATCTTACATACATTTTTTTTTCAAGAACGAATATCATATTATGAAAGGAAGCAATAGGAGATGATAAAAATGAAATGCAGGGGACCATCATCATAAGCTAAGCTTGACGGGGAAGATGGCCCCAGGTAAAGAGATACATAAAGAAAATCTTGCCACTCACTGAGTGGGGGGTAATTGTGCAAAGGGCACAACGAAGAGATACATAAAGAAAATCTTGCCACTCACTGAGTGGGAAGTAATTGTGCGAAGGGCGTGCGGTGCAGTGCGGTGTGCATTGTGTTGGGATGAATCTTGGTTTGTACGTTGAGTGTTATTTTGTGTATCAGTGTAATGAGGTGAATATTACTTCAGTTATGGCCGTGAACTCATTGTTTAGGGTGTTTGTTGACCAGGTGGTATGAATATTTATGTGTCAGAAGTATGCTGGATTATGAGGGTGTTTTTTAGTTCTCGTTTGAAAATGTTCAACGACGTACGTTGTTTTAAATTAGGGGGTAAAGAATTCCAAATATCTGGTCCATTGTGCTTTAAAGATTTTTGAGCTAAAATGATTCTGGGGTTTTCGAGATGGTAATCGGACGACTGACGTGTTGGATATGAATGAACGATGAAATTTGGAGTGAAGAAGCCATCAAAAATTTTTGGAAGACAATTAAATGTATATTTATACATAAAAACAGCAGTTTGAAAGGTGTGAAGATCCTCAATTTTCAATGTTTTTAGTTGACGAAATAGGGGATTGGATGGGGATAAGTAACGGGAATTGGTAATCAAACGTACAGCACGTTTTTGGAGAGTAAGAATTGGATTAATTTTGAGCCACAGTTTCCCCAAACGATATTGCAGTATGTGATATGTGGTAAGATCAATGCATTGTATAGAATAGTCAGGGAATTTTGAGAAATGAAGTTTTTCAGTCGATATAAAATTCCTACAGTTCTTGAGACAGACGTGTGGATATTATGAATGTGGTCGTTCCAAGTTAAACTCGAGTCAATTGTAATTCCTAAAAATTTAGTAGATCTTACTTCAGTTAAAGATAATACATCAATATTGATATTATAACTGCTGTTAATGTTCTGTGAAGCAGTAGGTTTGAAACGTATAAAATTTGTTTTAGAGACATTAAGGGATAATTTATTACATAAAAACCATCGGGAGACTTTGTCTATTTCCGTGTTCAGAGTATTAAACAGTGTTTCGAGGTTCTCATGGGAGTAAAAAATATTAGTATCATCCGCAAAAAGTATAAATTTAAGAGTTTTTGATGTATTTATTATATCATTAATATATACAAGGAACAGTAGGGGGCCAAGAATTGATCCCTGGGGAACACCACATACAATATTAGAATTCCGAGATTTAGATGACTTAAATAGTACATATTGCTTTCTGTTGGATAAATAATCAATAATCCAAGAAAGTGCTAAACCACGAATACCATATCTTTTTAATTTGTAAATTAATATATCATGATCTATGGTATCAAAAGCCTTTGATAAATCCATAAAAATTCCTATAAAATGTTTTTTTATTTGCAAAAGATTCAGTAATCTTATCTAACAATTGAATTATAGCTAAATCGGTGGAATGGTCCTTTCTAAATCCAAACTGATTAGGTATAAGTAGGTCATTTACATGAAGAAAAATATACAGGCGTTTATGAATAAAACACACTGTTTTATGATAATTATGCAATAACACTGTACACTGCGGTCACAGAAGGATTTACAATGTGGCCTATATACACCCAATGGGTATATCCGAAATATTTTCACTATGTAACACTCTAAAGATATTACTTATACAACACTAATCTTTCGGTTTGCTTTATATTTTCCATATCAAATAATGAACTATCATAAAATGACAATATGGACTTGCACACACAAATGAAAAAGCATAATCACGATGATACTATGGGATGAAGTCAATACAAAAATATACATAAGATAAACGTCGAATAACCTTAATGTTAATATACAATAGGATCAGTATACATAATGATTGCTAAACATACAAACATACACAAAATCAATGTATATATGGTGTGTATATATATATATAGTATATATATATATATATATATATAGATATATATATATATACACCTCTATATAAACACATAATAAATATCATAAATACACATACATGCACAATAATACACAAAAATGTGATATTCGTGGAATTCAGGCAAATCGAAGTAGCACTTTAGCCTGTATAATAAACAAGTTCCTAACAAAACGAGCAAATTTGCAGATATTTTCATTTGTATATCGATAGAATATGAAAAAAGTAACTAGGCCGACTTATACGTAATTAAGTGAATGAATGTTTTACACTGTACGTCCTCTTCTACTCACCGCTTTGTGTGTGATTCTAACAGGCATGATAATATACTGTGATAAATTGAGCTCTTTTTCGGCGGTGTAAATCCCTGCGATATTTTAAACCAAAATTTCCTCACCATCATCCGCTCATGTTTAATCCGAGCTCAGTTGAGACAAAATTGAAAAGAAAAGAAAGGAAAAAAAAAGTTATATGAACTACTCACTTCCATGTGGCAGAGCGGCTTATAGGCATCACTACCAAAACCTCGTGTGGTGGTGGCGGTTATGGAGGGAGGCTGGGGGGGGGGGGGGGAGGAGGGTGGGGAGGGGGTTAAGGGGCATCGGAGAGTGTTGCCTTCGAACAGAAAAGGGCTCTTAAGTATTAAGATGACAGCGAGCTGTGACTGACGGATCTTATCAAGCAAGATTTGTTCTAAAATGTTTAAAGATTATGATATATGATATAATATGAAATGATATATCATATAATACAACTATGATATGATACATGATATGATATGATATGATATGATATGATATGATATGATATGATATGATATGATATGATATGATATGATATGATATGATGATATGATATGATATGATATGATATGATAATGATAATGATAAGAGTATTTATTGTCGGTTCAATCATGAAAACACACATACTGGTTATGCTAACACAAGAAAGAAAAAAAAAGTAACATGGGCCTACTTTTTCTGACAGACATCTGAAACATGCAATTATATCTCCCGGAAAATGAACTCATACTATCAAAGAGTTTTTGTTTTGTTCTGTTTTTGTTCCGCTTATTTACTGTTACCCTCCTGACCACTGGACGTCATCTACCACTAAATTGTATCTCTGTCTCTGTGAAAATTTTTGAAAGAGAGCATGCAGCCTGGCCTATCGCGATTTGAATTTGATCATGAGACCGTGGTGTCCTGTCGTGTCTTTTTACTGGCTGCATAATGTTTCTGTGTTGATTTATTCCATTTCTGTTGCTTGTTGATGGCGTCTCGATGCACTAAAAGGACAAGTTTACCTTTATATACATATGGATTGGGAGAATGCAGCAATATTGATAAAACACATCAGTGAAAATTTGAGGAAAATCGGACAATCCGTTCAAAAGTTATGAACTTATGAAGTTTGAGTGCCGCCATCGCTGGATGAGCAGACTACTACAACTTGTGATGTCACATGTGTACAACAATTTTTTTGATACTTGTAAATATTGTGATTTCCTTTGAAGTAATAAAAACAAAATTACAAAAAAAAAATAAAGAAAATTCAACATATCAAAATTATTTTCACTTTCCTTGCATAACAAAATAGTACTTGACTTACCTCTATCAGAAGGCAAGGGGAATAATGTTATCCTAAACATATGTCAGTGACACGTCGAGGGAGTGTGTACTTTTTTTTTCAAAAAGTTATATTTTGTGAAATTCTCTTTAAAATTATTTTCCTTTTATCGTTCTACGCATGTGACATCAAAAACTGCAGTAGTCTTCTCATCGAGCAGTGACTGCGCAGAAACAATTTAAAAATTCATAACTTTTGAACGAATTGTCTGATATTCCTCAAACTTTCACACTGATGTGTTCTAGTATATAATATTACTGCATTCTCTCAAATCCACATGTGTATGAGGGTGAACTTGTCCTTTAATTGGTAGTCATCATTCAGTCTCATACATTATCTTGTTCTCAGCCAGTTCGAGTATAGAGCGTGTGTATTATGAGATTACATGGGAAACACTGTTTAAAGCTCTTGGGAATCTCACAAAGATCGATGTGACAGAGTAACACACTGTGGCGAATAGCAGCAAATATTGTCGCATTATAAAAAGGCTATTATATCGCATGGCTCTCACGTTGTTTTGTAAAAATTCATACACCGTCGGTGAATCCGTGTACCATTAATACCAGGTTGTCAATCAACTTATCAATAGTTTCCCTCCACACTGTGCATCAAACGAGCAGCGTGTAGCCTTACTCGGATCCCGCCAAACCAGCTAAAGTTCCATTCAGTGTGGATGTGTTCACTAATTGTACGTTAATTTATGGGATATAATGTGTGTGTGTGTGTGTGCGTGTGTGTGTGTGTGTGCGTGTGTGTGCGTGTGTGCGCGTGTGTGTGTGCGTGTGTGCGTGTGTGTGTGTGTGTGTGTGTGTGTGTGTGTGTGTGTGTGTTTCCCCCAAGGTTGCATAGGATAGCAATGACCTCTTAATGAAAAACCTTCGCGAATCTGGCACTCATTATCGTTTGGACAAAAGCCACAGTCAACAAGTAACCACAAACGTCAGTTACCAAGGTGTCACACACACACACACACACACACACACACACTCCACTGAGAGAGAGAGAGAGACACCCAGTAGTGCTTTGCTCTATAAATGGTCACCAAGCATCGAATTCAAACCCTTCACTCATGCACACACACACACACACGCACACGCACGCACACACACATTCACTCACTCACACACACACACACGCACACACACACTTTTTGTTTTTCAATGATATTTTATTGATTTCATTCAAATTAATCATAAATCAACCCATTCTGGGTGTAACATGAACATAAGAACGGTACAAATGCCATTCAAAAGACAAATCCATTACCAACTTATACTGCCCATCATCTCCCTTCAAACATAACAACTCGATTATAAATCAATCCTACTGACCATTTCTTCACGAGAAAGTATTGACATGTACAAAAAAAAAATGTATATATATATATATATATGTATCTTTGACTATGGTATATTTATACTGCCAATCATCTCTCTTCAACATAACAACTCGATTATAAATCGAGTATGTAAAGGTATATATATACAAGGGTATATACATAAAAAAGCAACAAAAATACGTTATACAAACTAGAATGAAATCATTTCATTGAAATCAAATCCCCATCCCCCACCAACCCCGATGCACTCAAACCTATCCCACACCCCCACCACAACCCCAAACACATACATCCACAACCACCACACACATACACCCCAAACACCAACACACATACACACCAACACCAAAAACGCACATACACACATACACCCCACACACAAAACACACCCGAAGCGATACCACCTTCCTTCCTAATAAAAACGACTTCCAAATTCAGAAACATTTTCCCATTTCAGCAAATGTAATCCCAACTTATTTATTTTTATAGCAATTTCTTTTTCTTCATCCCGAAAACTTATTATTCTTTTACAAATTTCCTCCAAAGTAGGAATTTTTCCCTCCGACCTAGATCTAAAAATGATATATTTCAAAATAAAAATTATTGTATTATAAAATTTGACTTTTGGATCCCTTCCCGTAACACCAAAATGAACGTCTCTCCACTCTATATTTCGAAGATCTGCCATCTCAAACCTATCTATCACTTCCTGCCACAAATTCTTAACATACACACAATCCCAAAATAAATGTTTATATGTTTCTACCGATTGCTCGCAAAAAGAACACCGGTTATTTGCAACGAAACCATACTCAAAAAGATTTTCCTTTGTATAAACAACTCCATGTAATAATTTATACTGAAATTCCCTAAGTTTTGTTAGAAGTGTTGTCATTCTTGGTCTTAAAAATATATGTGTAATTTCCTTTTTCGAAAACAAATAATCATTTTGGCCATCTTTCATTCGTAAAACATACAATTGCTGTAAATTTGTAACAAAGAGTTCATACACCTTTCTAAATGAAACATCTTTCAATAAAATTACATTCTCAAAAATTTTCAAAGAAATATTATATTCCTCTTTATCAACACACACACACACACATTCACACTCACGCAAACAATCACACACACACAGATAAAGAGTGATAGACGTAGAAAAACAGACATAGGGCCTAAAGGAGATATAGGTACAAAGAGAAAAATAACTTGTGGACAAATCAAAACTGTTACACTTTACTTCCACTTTTAACCAGAAGGTGAAATAAAAGAAAGACAGAGAGCGAGGGCCTGGGGGGGGGGGGTTGGAGAGAACTGACAGAGAAGAGACAAGGGAATAAGGAACGGGCATTAAGGTCAGAGAGTATAATACATCAGATCATTTTTGTGTAAGAATACAATATGGAATTGCGTATGTGGTGGTGGTGGGGTGTGTGTCAGTGTGGGAGAGAATTTGGTTGGGGTGTGAATATAGACAGTCAGGATATTCACAGGTACACTGTACATTTAAAGGGGATACATACATGTAAATATCGTTCGTCATTAAGATTAATTGAAAAACTATGGAGGACAGGCGACGAGTACTATTCATAATGATATAAAGATACCCTTCAGATTAAGGAGTCGATAAAAGAAATAGATTACATGGCAATTCAATGATACGAATGTAAGGCATATATCAGTGTTAAGCACAATAGTGAAATTATGCATTAAAAGACGGATCACAAAACCTGACAAAAAAAAGAAGAAAAAAACTATATAGGGGAGAAGAATGATATCATCAGACCGTAGCGAAATAAACACTTATTTCATTTCCTTCAGCAAAATCCCTTCTGCTACATGCTACATTCTACATTAAGTTTTACTCTACTGGTTGGTTAATTTGTACACTTTTGAGAGCATTTCTGTATGTTTTGCCTGTTTATTTACATTTCGGCTTATCTTTGACATGATTGCGTCAAAACATAATGTCCACCCGCATTCGGCCAAAACATTCACACAACATTCGACAAGAGCATTCCGCATCTGACATTAACGGTTATCCATTTTGTCGTTTGATTATTGCTCGTACTTATCTCATGTAACACCTGACTAGCTGACCCGCAGTTGCAGCGACTCGTTCGACTCGAAGACTAAAAAATGGCTTGCGCTCTCAACAATAAGGCGACTACACGGCGCCTTTATCGACGTCTCCAAATGAGGTGATCATTATTTCATTCGTCCTGAGGTCACAGAAACGTCGATGCGACGTCGCCACGACGTCTCTGAGACGTCTTCTTAGTCGCGGAGACGTCTCCGCGACGTCTCCAGTAGATCGCCAATGGGTCTCCGCAAAGTCGCGGAGACGTCTCGGAGACTTAATGAAATTAGTCTCCGTGACTTGGCGGTGACCAAGGATCGACTAAGAAATCTCTACGACCAGCTGGTGACTGGAAAGAGTCTCCGAAAAAAGCGAACATTTTCGATTCTCTCACGACTCTCTGGAGACTCGGCTAGATTCCAGAAGGCGTCGTGGAGACGTCACAGAGACGTTACGGAGACGTCTCCGCGACCAAGGAGACCCCAATCTCGACCAGCTGGTCGCCATCTAATCTCCAGCCCAATGATATACCTACTATAACTTAACGTAACATTTTGACTTACAACTGACGATTTCATTGAAGCCAGACTGGAATCCTCTCGGTTCAACGTACGCCCTTCATACGCAAGACAATGCACTGGTAATAAAAAAGGAAACACTTCCTGATTTACAGAAGAGACATCAGAATGTGATATATTTGTATGCTTCTATGTCTGACCTCAACACAAACCGCACTAGATAGGAAATGTTGGGGCATTGTAGGGGTTTTTAGTGGAACATTGCAAATTCAAAGGAATAGTACGTGTTATTATTATGTGACTGGTGTCGATTGTCCAAGGTTGGATATTGACAACAGTCGTTTCGATGCGCTTACAGCCGTTCTAATAGAAATCCAACACAGACCATATAGCCAGAACCAATCTTCGATTTCATGATTTCTTAAACTGCACCTGGGTATTCATGTTATTCAAGGTGAAAATCCTGATGAAACATTCCTTCTTTGGTTTCAGAAATCAAATTGTTGGGATTTGCGAAACATAACTAAATTGATCTTTTTTCATGTTTAAGACCAAAAACCAAATGGCAACACTTGATGTACCTCAGTGAAACAAAGTTTTTGTAGAAAAATTAGCGAAGTGAAAAATACAAATAAAAACACCCCGAAAAATGGAAAGCTAGGATTTTTTCCTTAAAGGGTATTAACATTTTGGTCCTTTTTGTTTGTTTGTTTGATTCCCCTTTTGATTTTAATCCACGAAAACGCCATTACTACCTCGTGTTGTTCATCAAAAATGTGTATTGTCATGTTCCCTTTATTTCTCTTTCCCGTCTGGTCTAGATTCGAAGAAACCATATCGAACAACGATGGGCTGAGTGTACAGAATTCGTGAATCGAAACCAGGAAAGGGACGGACCAGCTGCTATTGGCGACGTATTACAAGTTAGTCCCCCAAACCACAGACTTTTTTAATGGATGTTTTGATCACTTCTCGATTTAATCAATGATATCATGTCCTTTGAGAGAACCCTTAGAGCATAAAACAGATTTTGAACATTAATAATTATGTTTAATTAAGATGAAATCCGGAAATCAGGCAATTACATCAAAGTCTATAGCAAATCACATAACGGGCAGGTAACTGAATAGTGGTATAAAGATCATTGAGGACCAGCTTTCTAAAATGCCATTTGCTATTGCACCCAAACGGTCGCTGGTGGTGATGTCAGAGTTAATATGACTTCATGGCAGTGCTGGTTGGCTGAAAAAGTGGGTATGAGTTGATAGCTAGAACGTTAAATTCATATATCAGCTAATAAGGAAAATCTCATACTGGTTAAAGTATAATTATTTTGACTCAATCGTAGCAGCTTGTCAGTGTGCGTGTGTGTGTGTGTGTGTGTTTTAAGAACTTATAAGAGAAATCTTCTCAGAGAGAATGCTAGCAAGAAATAGATCTCTATAGATAGTTTGAACTTTGAACTTTCAATAGTGTTTTTCCCCCGGACAGAAAGGAAGCCCCCTGGTGCTGATTCAACAATTAAAGAATGATATTAAAGCATGTTAGCATCTATCAGACGAATAAAGAGGGCATGTTGGAGAAATATTGCTCTTAGCACTCATTTTTAGACCGTATGTACACAAAATTTAATGTCATGCAATAATAGTAGTCATGTACATGTACTGTATTTAAGATTAAACTTGTTTCTTTATTCATGTTATATTGCCTACTCATTTTATTAGTTTTTTTTTTATTCATTCAGTCATGTTTGGTTGTTGAAAGAATGTTGAAAGAAAGTATTGTTTACATAGTCAAGAATAGAAGTTTCTTTGCTAAGCAACAGCAGCAGTCCATAAGTTTGTAATGTGTAAAGTCGAGACTGATTCCGCACAAAATAATGAGGGGGAGAAAATACAATGGCTGTGATGTCATCTCATTAACACGTGTCTTCTATTCAACGCTCCAATGACACTAAAACAACACCACAGAGAGAAAAACAAAATGTTCGTAAACATTGAATGCACCGTTCATAAAAGTGTCACGTCTTTGTGGAGTAGGTTTGATGTAAAAAAACAAAACGATCGTGACCTCCCGGTATTTCTTCTGGGATTTTTTGTTTAAATTCACCTCGTCACTGGTTTACACAATGCTCAGGTAATACTGATGACGCTATTACCTTCCATAATCGGAGTGCTTTCCTGCCAACAGCTGCCTAGAACTGGTTCTCCTTGTTGACAGCATGACAATCACATGTTTCAAAAGTACAGGAATTACCCCGCTAGTCCTCTTGAGTTACACGCCCTATCCTGCGGGGGATCTATTATTATATTTGTACCATTTTATTTCATTTTATTTCGTTCGTTGATATGGCAGCTGGGATTTCCGTGGTTTGTGCCCTCAAGATCCTAACTTATCTATAAGGTTTTCAATGACTAATTAATAACTTGTACATGTGATTATCGAATTTAGTCGCCATTGTAGAAAGTCATTTGCGTATGTATGTATGTATGTATATATATATATATATATATATATATATATATATATATATATATACATATATATGTGTGTGTGTGTGTGTGTGTGTGTGTACGACCCGTATACAGTACAACGATTGCCAATTATGTTCAATGATAATAATAAGGAAACGCCAAAGAGATAGTGCAGACCATATCATACTGAACGTATGTGTTAAAACAGCTGTGTATTCTCATTGCTTGATAATCGATCATAGGAAAGGATATTATTGTAGTAACATTATTCGCCATGTACATTATAGTGCAGTGTTATACGCCAACTATAAGGTAAGAAAGGGACCGCCATGCAATGTACTAGTAATTACCTGTTACTTGTATTCATAATACCCTGATCATCTCCTACATGGCCAAAAGCATATTTAGATTGTGTCATATGTTATATAATAATTTGTTGTACCGTTTTTCTTCAGATTACTTGGATACGCACACACACATACACACACCACACACACACACACCCTTCTAAACTAAGATTCTGACAACGACACTCTGTCATCAAGCACTGGTAAAGTATTATTGTATTATGATTCAACAATAGACGTGGAATGCACCTTTTCCGAGACCAAGTATAACTTGCATGTTTTCCTACAATGTCTAATCATTTAGTAGCATGGCGTATAAACATTCAAGTTATGTTCAGTCTTGGAAAAGGTGCATACCAGTGTCTTTTTTTTATTCATAGTACTTCAGCAATGTTATCTTTGACAGAATCTATGTTTGGAAAGGTTTTAGGGGTGCATCCAAGTAATATGAAAACAAAAAAGAATAGTAGAAAAAATATCATAAAACATATGGCACGTATTCACACATTCATTTAGCCTCATAACTGATTTTGAGAGTATCGTGAATCAACACAAGTCAACATGCATTTGCATTGCATATATTATGCTTTAACCATTCTTTATAGGCCACTATAATTTTTTTTTTCAAAACTAACTACATACTGGGAAATATTCAGACTAGTTCTCTCACTTGGGTACATTGTGGAGTGTTGTCTTTCTTTCTTTTCTTTTCTTCTTCTTTTTCTTGCAGATACCGCAATACACCTGTCATTGCAACATTATAGGCCCTATATTGCGTATATTTATGCTATATGTATACGTAAACGTATATTTATGTTACCTCTCCGATATTTCTATGAACCTAAAATACACATAATCATAACCTTTATTGAGTGGCTCGATTTTACATGCTTTTGTAGGGATTTCGTTGTATCTATGCTGTACATAATACCATTGACAAAATTGAAAATACAATAAAATAGACAATATTACGTCACCATCTAAAAAGACTCGTTTGTTACAAGAGGAAGAGTGAAAGAAAACAGACACACATTAACACACAGAAAAAAGACAAGAAAATATTTAAGAGTAACTGAACTAAAGTATGATTTATTTTTTTTTTTTTTAGACAAAAGCGAAGTTCTCCCTATAAAGTATGCCACCGAAATTTAGAGTTACACATCCTTCGCCCATCAGTACTTATTGTCTAACCCTATGGAACACAATACATCACCATCTATAAAGATTAACCTTTGATATTCCACGCAAATATAAACGTGACCGGAATACCAAGAGGAGAGGCGACAATAAATGTGACAGACCAATTCAATGTCAACTAATAATAAAAAGAAGCCATAAATACGGCAGTTTGGAAGTTAGGAAAACCAAATGTCGAGGACATTGCTTGACGTAACGCAAGGTTCATCTGGACATGGCATTTTGACAGGAATAAACAAGCCCGCATCACCAGCAGAGAAAATTGCATTATCTGTTGCATGTGACACTAACGGGGAGAGGTATTGTATGAAATAATGAACACTATGCCTGACAGGGATGATGATTTTTTTAACGGTAATATTCGAAATTTTCACGTATCTAAAATACATGGAAATTTGCTTAAATCTTTATAATCAGCAATATATTTATCGCCTTTAACATTCCATCTTTTTTTTTTTAATTTGTTACCAATGTCCAGATTGTGGGTATAAGATGTCTTTAGGTTTGGAAGGGAGTGTGTGCGGGTTGTAGATATCAAGTTGACCTTTTCCGTCATCCTACACATTTCCAGGGTGTAAGCTTTCTTTCCAATATTTAGATAGGTTAAGAGAGTCCATTTAAATTGAATTTATTATTCATTATCTCAAAGCTTAAAGTCTGCTCTTTCAGAATCTGTTCTTAACTAAAAGATTCGTGTCTGGTGACTTTTTGTTGTTTTTGTGGAGGGTCACACATACTGTAGTATTGTAGTGCTGTTTCAAAGAACTGTGGAAGTAGACAGTCCATGCAGTCATTTGAGGAACGTACGACATATAAATGAATGAATGAATGAATGAATGAATTTAAAGATAGATAAGTGGCTAAAATGATTAAATTGACAATGAATTAATGATGACTGGAAAAGGTAAATGATCTATTACAGCAACCAATCATAAACCAATGATAAGTGAACAATCATCAATCGCATGCTATAAAATACATAAAGTGCAAATAGAAAAATCATGAGGTATTTCACATGCACAATGAAGTAGGCCTATACGGTGCAATATCATACAATGACCTGATTGTAATGGCGGATTTGTCGGCGTCAAAGCTCATGATAATGTCCAATCTGTGATACACAACACGCAAGACATATCAGTGATTGACTTTCGAACAACCTTCAATCACGATTAGCAGGTTAGATACACTGTAATGAAACACAATAAAAAGCTACGCTGTACTTCCATGTGAGTGCAATGACTGGATGTTATGGACTACAACATCCGGGTTACCTGCTAACAGGCGGCAAATAGGCGAGATAAGTAATAAAAACACATAGGTATTCTTCTCTCATCGGTTGATCGAGATCTAGGGTCCGTGTTCTCTTACTGATTGAGTCACGTTCATTCCAGGTGGTTGCTCTTTAGTTTGTGACTCAGCTCAGTTGTAGCAGGGAGGTGGGAAGAGAACCTCTTTCCATCTCCCTGGTTGTAGGTGCAACCATTGTTCAAGAACGTGAAATCCCGCGCAGCCAGCACTATAAAGGAAACTGGGTGTCACTCATATTAGACATTAATACTGTGTAGTTAGAAATATCTTTTCGCAAAAGCCACTTACTCCTCCCACCCCCCCCCCCCCCGCTTCCATATCCAGTCCTGCACAGATTCCGATTTCATAGTGTGCGGATCTATTTTCTGCTTAATTAAGCCAACATCAATATTTTTTTTAATCATGTTTATCATGATGCAATCTTCAGAACAATTTATAGGTTGCTTTATATCTCGTAAAATATATAATGTGTGTGTATGTATGTTGGATATTTTTTTGTTCTTTTTTTGTGGGGGTGGGTCGAGTGTCGTTATCAGATGAATTCTATGATAATGGCTTTTGACAATGTGAGTTGCTTATGACACAATGTAACAAGGTCACATACAGCAAAAACACCAGTACAACTTACGCTCATGGCTTCTCCGTGATGTTGCTCTATACCGTACCACTGACACGAGATACGAGTCAAATGAGTAAGTGGGCACAACTTTTAAAGAGAGAAAATTTAAAAACAACATCATCAACAACAACAACTGCGTAAGATAATATTCTGCAAGGCATAACGGAGTTATTTATAACTTTTACCCGATAATGCTTAATGATATAAACCTCCAAGATCTAGCCCACCATCAAGAAGAATCCAAAAAACTTCTTGTAGACGGTAAGATATGGCAGACGATGAGCGCAGAAGCTCTGTGAAATCATCAAGCCGTCAGGGGTCGCCAGCTTGTAGTTTGATACTGTGATGATAATGATGATGATGATGATGACGACAATGATGATGATGATGAGTATGAAGGTCTTTGTCTCAATTAAGTTGGTTGTTCGGTCGGCGTGCCAAGATACATTCTGGTTCTCACCCTTGCTATGCCAGTTTCCCACAAGATGATCAAGGCAGAGCTACAAAGACGGACCCCATCGGAACCGAGGTGAGATGATACATCAGAAAAAAAAAACCTTAAACATTCACTACATTTAAACATTCACTACCCTACTTTAAACATTCACGTGAAACTTTATGAGATCCGCATGAGAGTCTACAAGGCAATCGTGAAAGGACTCTAGAATGGCGTCCCCATACACGGCCGTCAAGAAACGAACATTCATTGGTCAGTTCCTTGCCGCTCAACTTAAAGGTCTTGTTTACCTTTGGGAGCAGTGATTTAAAGTATGTTCAAGATAGCACTTTTGATGCATATGATTGTGTAGGTCAGTTGTATGACAAAGCAACCTACCATATAACATTTTTGCAATAAAGCCTAAAGTATAAGGAGAGTGCACTGTTTTTCTCATTAAACCATATCTGTAGACGGCTTAGTCTGGAAATATTTTTATTATAACTATTGTTCATATTTTGTATATTTAGCATCACTTAACATCGATTATACTGGTTCAAATTTTTACATTGGTTGTTTCTATCCACAGCTCACATTTTAGAACTATTTTGAAGCACTAATGCTGGGTTTTTGTTTCATCTGCAAATGGTAAATCATGTCTTCAAGCGAGCAAGTGACTAACAACATAATGGCAGTTAAAGGAAGATGCAAACGAAGAAAAGACCGGCGGAGTTGGGAAGACGGCAACCGCCACGACCGCGACTGGACAAGAACTGATCCAGTACTGGATCCCAGAGTCAGGTGGATGACTCCGCGGGGAGTGGTGTCATGGCCGCGTCTTTACAGGTGCTCGGACGGCATTATCGAATTAACTCATCCAATCCTGGAGTATTTTTGCTGCAGATATTATCGCCTTGTCTTCATTCAGTTCAATTTGATTTTATTTCTGCTTTTTTTCTCCATGAAAATCATACATAATCTATACATGGTACATGTGTATTTTGAACGAAAATGTAGGCCCTAATGCATGGATTGGGGCAAATTGTTTGTCTTATAGGCCCCTATTTCTCTCTCTCTTCTTTTCTTTAAAAAACAACAACATGGATTCACAGTATAATAATCACGATGATCTTTAAAGAATAATTTAACAAATACAATTAAACTAACAATACACTCATTTCCGGTTATAGAAAGAGAAATATGAATAGAAAGAGAGACATCACGGCATATTTCATTTTGGAGAGAGATTATAGGAACTGTATGGTTTACACGATAAATCTGCACAAAATGGAAAGAGAGAGGGAGATCGAGATCGAAATAAAATTGCCAATTTGAGAGAGAAATAACAATTTTATTATTTTTTTTTTTTTTAGTTTCAAAAAAACAGAAATGTCATTCTAGGACTTGATGGTGAAAGGGGTAGGTGAAATTGAAGGTTACAGTAAGTTCAAGTGGTGGTCTTTAAATTATAGCATGAACGCCAGGCCTCTGTACGCCACTCAATTTATGTGACATCGACCTGTATAGGATTACTTCGTTCTGTATTTCATCGCAACCATGACAACCTGTCTAAGATCATGACGCCTCCATGGAAAAAACAAAAACAAAAACAATGAATGTAAGCTGCGTACATACAGAAGCATTTCCCTTGCTTCTTGTCCATGAAATGCGATAGCAGTTAGAACGCCGACGACCTGCAATTTCAACATAGGTGTCATATACGGTTACACAAGACAATGGAAATGTGGTGAGCTAAAAGCATGTACCGTACTAACAAAACTCCGGCAATCCCACTTATCGGGAAAGTTTCCTATATAGCTGACGTCATAATCAGCGAACGGTCGATGCTCCAATCAGCAGATAGCGCAACCTTTCCGTCAAAACAACTTCCCAGCCAGGAATCACCACTCCTGCCATTATATGAATCAGTATAGACCCATTGATCGAGCCAGAAGCGGTGGGAACTTCAGCACTAAAATTTCAGGTGGTGTATCAAAGCCTACAGAATGAGAGTGGACACATGCCAAATCGCGCCAAATGTACCTTATTTGTATTCAAACCTGGTGAGACTTAAGTCTATGATTTAATTCCATTCATGTCCGCTGTTTGCGACGTCTACCTTGTATTCTCCTGGTCCTGTGCCAAAGGGATGTCCCCATTGAGAGTTAAGAGTGCCAAAATAATATTGCAGTGTTCCCGCCATTTGACGCTGAAGTAGTTCTGTCAGAAGACATCGTCTGCTCTGGAAGTGATCGGCCCTGGGCGTGTTGCAAAAGCTTACATTTCTG